>NW_028227306.1:947839-1077945 GCF_978045245.1 Mus caroli | reverse complement strand
GATCCAGAATATGGCGAGAAAACCTGAAAAAGGTGGAAAATGAGAATAATCACACTGTAGGACCGAGATTTGGAAAAAAAAATTGAAAAACGTCGAAAATGAGAAAATCACAGTGTAGGACCCAGAATATGCTGAGAAACCCTGAAAAACGTGGAAAATTAAAAATACACTCTGTAGGACCCAGAATTACGCAAAAACTTGAAAAACGTAGAAAATGAGAAAATCACACGGCAGGACCCAGAATATGCAGAGAAACCCTAAAAAACGTGAAAATTAAAAATTCACACTGTCAGACACAGAATATGGCGAGAAATACTGAAAAACGTGGAAAATTAAAAATACACGCTGTAGGACCCAGAATATGGCTAGAAACCCTGAAAAAAGTAGAAAATTACAAACTCACACTGAAGGACCCCTAATATGGCGAGAAATCCTGAAAAAGGTGGAAAATGAGAAAATCACTCTGTAGGACCCAGAATTGGGAAAAAACCTGAAAAATGTCATTAATGAGAAAAATCACACTGTAGGACCCAAAATATGACGAAAAACCCTGAAAAACTTGGAAAAATAAAAATACACGCTGTAGGAAAAAGAATATCGAGAAACCCTGAATAACGTGAAAATTAACAATTCACACTGTCGGACAAAGAATATGGCGAGAAACCATGAAAAAAGTGGAAAATTAAAAATTCACACTGTATTACGCAAAATATGGAAAGAAATACTGAAAAACGTGAAAATTAAAAATTCACACTGAAGGACCTGGAATATGGCAAGAAAACCTGAAAAACGTGAAAATGAGAAAATCACACTGTAGGTCCAAGAATATTACAAAAAAACCTGAAAAAAGTAGAAAATTATAAATTCACACTGAAGGACACAGAATATGTAGAGATAACCTGAAAAACGAGGAAAATTAAAAACTCACACTGAGGGACCCAGAATATGGCGAGAAAACCTGAAAAAAGTAGAAAATTAAAAATTCACACTGAAGGAACCCGAATATGGCCAGAAAAACTGAAAAAGGTGGAAAATGACAATAATCACACTGTAGGACCCAGAATTGCGAAAAAACTTGAAAAGCGTCGAAAATGAGAAAATCACACTGTAGGAACCATAATGTGCCCAGAAACCCTGAAAACGTGGTAAATTAAAATACACGGTGTAGGACCCAGAATATGGCGAGAAACCCTGAAAAAAGTAGAAAATTAAAAACTCACAGTGAAGTACCCCAAGAATTGCAAAAAAACTTGAAAATCGTGGAAAATGAGAAAATCACACTGCTGGACCCAGAATATGCCGATAAACCCTAAAATCGTGAAAAATAAAAATTCACACTGTCGGACACAGAATATGGCAAGAATCATGAAAAAAGTGGAAAATTAAAAATTCACACTGTATTACCCAGTATATGGCGAGAAATATTGAAAACGTGGAAAATTAAAAAATCACACTGAAGGACCCCCTCATATGGCGAGAAAACCTGAAAAACAAGGAAAATTCAAAACTCACACTATATGACCCAGAATATGGCGAGAAATCCTGAAAAAGATGGAAAATGAGAATAATCACACTACAGAACCCAGATTTGGAAAAAAAAAATTGAAAAACGTCGAAAATGAGAAAATCACACTGTAGGACCCAGAATATGCCGAGAAACCCTGAAAACGTGGAAAATTAAAAATATACGCTGTAGGACCCAGAATATGTCGAGAAACACTGAAAAAATTAGAAAAGTAAAAAATCACACAGAAGGACCCCAAATATGGCGAGAAAACCTGAAAAAGTTGAAAAATGAGAAAATCACACTGAAGGACCCAGAATTACGAAAAAACTTGAAAAACGTGGAAAATGAGAAAATCACACTGCAGGACCCAGAATATGACGAAAAAACTTGAAAAACGTGGAAAATTAAAAATACAAGCTCTAGGACACAGAATATGTTGAGAAATCTTGAAAATTTAGAAAATTATAAACTTACACTGAAGGACCCCCAAATATGGAGAGAGAACCTGAAAAAAGTAGAAAATTAAAAACTCACAGTGAAATACCCCAAGAATTGGGAAAAAACTTGAAAATCGTGGAAAATGAGAAAATCACACTGCTGGACCCAGAATATGCCAATAAACCCTGAAAAAAGTGAAAGTTAAAAATCCACACTGTCGGACACAGAATATGGCAAGAATCTTGAAAAAAGTGGAAAATTAAAAATTCACACTGAAGGACCCTTCATATGGCAAGAAAACCTGAAAAACAAGGAAAATTCAAAACTCACACTATAGGACCGAGAATATGGCGAGAAATATTGAAAAGGATGGAAAATGAGAATAATCACACTATATAACCCAGATTTGGAAAAAAAAATTGAAAAACGTCGAAAATGAGAAAATCACACTGTAGGACCCAGAATATGCCTAGAAACCCTGAAAACATGGAAAATTAAAAATATACGCTGTAGAACCCAGAATATGTCGAGAAACACTGAAAAATTAGAAAAGTAAGAAATCACACGGAAGGACCCCAAACATGGCGAGAAAACCTGAAAAAGTTGAAAAATGAGAAAATCACACTGTAGGACCCAGAATTATGAAAAAAACTTGAAAAACGTGGAAAATGAGAAAAATACACTGCAGGACCCAGAATATGACGAAAAAAACTTGAAGAACGTGGAAAATTAAAAATACACGCTCTAGGACACAGAATATGTTGAGAAATCCTGAAAAAAATAGAAAATCATAAACTAACACTGAAGGATCCCAAATATGGAGAGAGAACCTGAAAAAAGTAGAAAATTAAAAATTCACACTGAAGGACCCAGAATTGCGAAAGAACTTGAAAAACATCGAAAATGAGAAAATCACACTGTAGGACCCAGGATATGCCGAGAAACCCTGAAAATATGGAAAATTAAAAATACATGCTGTAGGACCCAGAATATGACGGAAAAACCTGAAAATCGTGGAAAATTAAAAATTAACACTAAAGAGCCAGGCATATGGCGAGAAAACATGAAAAAAGAGGAAAACTCAAAACTCACGCTGTAGGACACAGAATATGTTGAGAAACCCTGATCAATTAGAAAATTAAAAACTCACACTAAAGAACCCCAAATATGGCGAGAGAACCTGAAAAATGTAGAAAATTAAAAATTCACAGTGAAAGACCCAGAACATGGCAATAAAACCTGAAAAACGAGGAAAATTCAAAACTCACTATGTAGGACCCAGAATATGGCAAGAAAACCTGAAAAAGGAGGAAAACTCAAAACTCACACTGTAGATCCCAGAATATGGCGAGAAAACCTGAAAAAGGTGGAAAATGAGAATAATCACACTGTAGGACGGAGATTTGGAAAAAAAAATTGAAAAACGTCGAAAATGAGAAAATCACAGTGTAGGACCCAGAATATGCTGAGAAACCCTGAAAAACGTGGAAAATTAAAAATACACTCTGTAGGACCCAGAATTACGCAAAAACTTGAAAAACGTAGAAAATGAGAAAATCACACGGCAGGACCCAGAATATGCAGAGAAACCCTAAAAAACGTGAAAATTAAAAATTCACACTGTCAGACACAGAATATGGCGAGAAATACTGAAAAACGTGGAAAATTAAAAATACACGCTGTAGGACCCAGAATATGGCTAGAAACCCTGAAAAAAGTAGAAAATTACAAACTCACACTGAAGGACCCCTAATATGGCGAGAAATCCTGAAAAAGGTGGAAAATGAGAAAATCACTCTGTAGGACCCAGAATTGGGAAAAAACCTGAAAAATGTCATTAATGAGAAAAATCACACTGTAGGACCCAAAATATGACGAAAAACCCTGAAAAACTTGGAAAAATAAAAATACACGCTGTAGGAAAAAGAATATCGAGAAACCCTGAATAACGTGAAAATTAACAATTCACACTGTCGGACAAAGAATATGGCGAGAAACCATGAAAAAAGTGGAAAATTAAAAATTCACACTGTATTACGCAAAATATGGAAAGAAATACTGAAAAACGTGAAAATTAAAAATTCACACTGAAGGACCTGGAATATGGCAAGAAAACCTGAAAAACGTGAAAATGAGAAAATCACACTGTAGGTCCAAGAATATTACAAAAAAACCTGAAAAAAGTAGAAAATTAAAAATTCACACTGAAGGACACAGAATATGTAGAGATAACCTGAAAAACGAGGAAAATTAAAAACTCACACTGAGGGACCCAGAATATGGCGAGAAAACCTGAAAAAAGTAGAAAATTAAAAATTCACACTGAAGGAACCCGAATATGGCCAGAAAAACTGAAAAAGGTGGAAAATGACAATAATCACACTGTAGGACCCAGAATTGCGAAAAAACTTGAAAAGCGTCGAAAATGAGAAAATCACACTGTAGGAACCATAATGTGCCCAGAAACCCTGAAAACGTGGTAAATTAAAAATACACGGTGTAGGACCCAGAATATGGCGAGAAACCCTGAAAAAAGTAGAAAATTAAAAACTCACAGTGAAGTACCCAAGAATTGCAAAAAAACTTGAAAATCGTGGAAAATGAGAAAATCACACTGCTGGACCCAGAATATGCCGATAAACCCTAAAAATCGTGAAAATTAAAAATTCACACTGTCGGACACAGAATATGGCAAGAATCATGAAAAAAGTGGAAAATTAAAAATTCACACTGTATTACCCAGTATATGGCGAGAAATATTGAAAACGTGGAAAATTAAAAAATCACACTGAAGGACCCCCTCATATGGCGAGAAAACCTGAAAAACAAGGAAAATTCAAAACTCACACTATATGACCCAGAATATGGCGAGAAATCCTGAAAAAGATGGAAAATGAGAATAATCACACTACAGAACCCAGATTTGGAAAAAAAAATTGAAAAACGTCGAAAATGAGAAAATCACACTGTAGGACCCAGAATATGCCGAGAAACCCTGAAAACGTGGAAAATTAAAATATACGCTGTAGGACCCAGAATATGTCGAGAAACACTGAAAAAATTAGAAAAGTAAAAAATCACACAGAAGGACCCCAAATATGGCGAGAAAACCTGAAAAAGTTGAAAAATGAGAAAATCACACTGAAGGACCCAGAATTACGAAAAAACTTGAAAAACGTGGAAAATGAGAAAATCACACTGCAGGACCCAGAATATGACGAAAAAACTTGAAAAACGTGGAAAATTAAAAATACAAGCTCTAGGACACAGAATATGTTGAGAAATCTTGAAAATTTAGAAAATTATAAACTTACACTGAAGGACCCCCAAATATGGAGAGAGAACCTGAAAAAAGTAGAAAATTAAAAATTCACACTGAAGGACCCAGAATTGCGAAAGAACTTGAAAAACATCGAAAATGAGAAAATCACACTGTAGGACCCAGAATATGCCTAGAAACCCTGAAAACATGGAAAATTAAAAATACACGCTGTAGGACCCAGAATATGGCGAGAAACCCTGAAAAACGAGGAAAACCCAAAACTCACGCAGTAGGACACAGAATATGTCGTGAAACCCTGAAAAAAGTAGAAAATTACAAACTCACACTGAAGGACCCCAAATATCGCAAGAGAACCTTAAAAATGTGGAAAATGAGAAAATCACACGGCAGGACCCAGAATATGCGGATAAACCCTGAAAAACGTGAAAATTAAAAATTCACACTGTTGGACACAGAATATGGCGAGAAATACTGAAAAACGTGGAAAATTTAAAATTCACACTGAAGGTCCTGGAATATGTCAAGAAAAGCTAAAAAACGTTGATAAGAGAAAAATCACACTGTAGGACCCAGAATATGACAGAAAAACCTGAAAAACGTGGAAAATTAAAAATTAACTCTAAAGTGCCCGGCATATGGCGAGAAAACCTGAAAAACGAGGAAAACTCAAAACTCAAGCTGTAGGACACAGAATATGTCGAGAAACCCTGAAAAATTAGAAAATTAAAAACTCACACTGAAGAACCCCAAATATGGCGAGAGAACCTGAAAAATGTAGAAAATTAAAAATTCACACTGAAGGACCCAGAACATGGCAAAAAAACCTGAAAAACGAGGAAAATTCAAAACTCACTATGTAGGACCCAGAATATGGCAAGAAAAGCTGAAAAAGGAGGAAAACTCAAAACTCACACTGTAGAACCCAGAATATGGCGAGAAAACCTGAGAAAGGTGGAAAATGAGAATAATCACACTGTAGGACCGAGATTTGGAAAAAAAATTGAAAAACGTCGAAAATGAGAAAATCACACTGTAGGACCCAGAATATGCTAAGAAACCCTGAAAAACGTGGAAAATTAAAAATACATGCTATAGGACCCAGAATATGGCTAGAAACCCTGAAAAAAGTAGAAAATTTCAAACTAACACTGAAGACCCCTAATATGTTGAGAAATCCTATAAAAGGTGGAAAATGAGAAAATCACTCTGTAGGACCCAGAATTGGGAAAAAACCTGAAAAATGTTGTAAATGAGAATAATCACACTGTAGGACCCAGAATATGACAAAAAAACCCTGAAAAACGTGGAAAATTAAAAATACACGCTGTAGGACAGAGAATATGCTGAGAAACCCTGAATAACGTGAAAATTAACGATTCACACTGTTGGACAAAGAATATGGCGAGAAACCATGAAAAAAGTGGAAAATTAAAAATTCACACTGTATTATGCAAAATATGGAAAGAAATACTGAAAAACGTGAAAATTAAAAATTCACACTGAAGGACCTTGAATATGGCAAGAAAACCTGAAAAACGTGGAAATGAGAAAATCACACTGTAGGTCCCAGAATATGACGAAAAAACCTGAAAAACGTAGAAAACTAAAAATTCACACTGAAGGACCCAGAATATGTAGAGATAACCTGAAAAACAAGGAAAATTAAAAACTCACACTGAGGGACCCAGAATATGGCGAGAAAACCTGAAAAAAGTAGAAAATTAAAAATTCACACTGAAGGACCCCGAATATGGCCAGAAAAACTGAAAAAGTTGGAAAATGACAATAATCACACTGTAGGACCCAGAATTGCGAAAAAACTTGAAAAGCGTCGAAAATGAGAAAATCACACTGTAGGACCCATAATGTGCCGAGAAACCCTGAAAACGTGGTAAATTAAAAATACACGGTGTAGGACCCAGAATATGGCGAGAAACCCTGAAAAAAGTAGAAAATTAAAAACTCACAGTGACGTACCCCAAGAATTGCGAAAAAACTTGAAAATCGTTGAAAATGAGAAAATCACACTGCTGGACCCAGAATATTCCGATAAACCCTGAAAAACGTGAAAATTAAAAATCCACACTGTCGGACACAGAATATGGCAAGAATCATGAAAAAAGTGGAAAATTAAAAATTCACACTGAAGGACCCCTCATATGGCAAGAACACCTGAAAAACAAGGAAAATTCAAAACTCACACTATAGGACCGAGAATATGGCGAGAAATCCTGAAAAAGATGGAAATGAGAATAATCACACTATATAAACCAGATTTGGAAAAAAAATTGAAAAACGTCGAAATGAGAAAATCACACTGTAGGACCCAGAATATGCCTAGAAACCCTGAAAACATGGAAAATTAAAAATATACGCTGTAGAACCCAGAATATGTCGAGAAACACTGAAAAATTAGAAAAGTAACAAATCACAGGGAAGGACTCCAAATATGGCGAGAAAACCTGAAAAAGTTGAAAAATGAGAAAATCACACTGTAGGACCCAGAATTATGAAAAAACTTGAAAAACGTGGAAAATGGGAAAAATTCACTGCAGGACACAGAATATGACGAAAAAAAACTTGAAGAACGTGGAAAATTAAAAATACACGCTCTAGGACACAGAATATGTTGAGAAATCCTGAAAAATTAGAAAATAATAAACTTACACTGAAGGATCCCAAATATGGAGAGAGAACCTGAAAAAAGTAGAAAATTAAAAATTCACACTGAAGGACCCCGAATATGGCCAGAAAAACTGAAAAACGTGGAAAATGAGAATAATCACACTGTAGGACCAAGAATTGCGAAAAAACTTGAAAAGCGTCGAAATGAGTAAATCACATTGTAGGACCCATAATGTGCCGAGAAACCCTGAAAACGTGAAAATTAAAAATGCACACTATTGGACACAGAATATGGCGAGAAATACTAAAAAACGTGGAAAATTTAAAATTCACACTGAAGGTCCTGGAATATGTCAAGAAAAGCTGAAAAACGTGGAAATGAAAAAAATCACACTGTAGGACCCAGAATATGACGGAAAAACCTGAAAAACGTGGAAAATTAAAAATTAACTCTAAAGTGCCCGGCATATGGCAAGAAAACCTGAAAAACGAGAAAAACTCAAAACTCACGCTGTAGGACACAGAATATGTCGAGAAACCCTGAAAAATTAGAAAATTAAAAACTCACACTGAAGAACCCCAAATATGGCGAGAGAACCTGAAAAATGTAGAAAATTAAAAATTCACACTGAAGGACCCAGAACATGGCAATAACACCTGAAAAACGAGGAAAATACAAAACTCATTATGTAGGACCCAGAATATGGCAAGAAAACCTGAAAAAGGAGGAAAACTCAAAACTCACACAGTAGAACCCAGAATATGGCCAGAAAACCTGAGAAAGGTGGAAAATGAGAATAATCACACTGTAGGACCGAGATTTGGAAAAAAAAATTGAAAAACGTCAAAAATGAAAAAATCACACTGTAGGACCCAGAATATGCTGAGAAACCCTGAAAAACTTGGAAAATTAAAAATACACGCTGTAGGACCCAGAATATGGAGAGAAACCCTGAAAAATTAGAAAAGTAAAAAATCATACTGAAGGACCCCAACTATGGCGAGAAAACCTGAAATAGGTGGAAAATGAGAAAATCACACTGTAGGACCCAGAATTACGCAAAAACTTGAAAAACGTGGAAAATGAGAAAATCACACGGCAGGACCCAGAATATGCAGAGAAAACCTGAAAAACGTGAAAATTAAAAATTCACACTGTTGGACACAGAATATGGCGAGAAATACTGAAAAACGTGGAAAATTAAAAATACAAGCTGTAGGACCCAGAATATGGCTAGAAACCCTGAAGAAAGTAGAAAATTACAAACTCACACTGAAGGACCCCTAATATGGCGAGAAATCCTGAAAAAGGTGGAAAATGAGAAAATCACTCTGTAGAACCCAGAATTGGGTAAAAACCTGAAAAATGTCGTAATTGAGAAAAATCACACTGTAGGACCCAGAATATGACGAAAAACCCTGAAAAACATGGAAAATTAAAAATACACACTGCAGGACACAGAATATGCCGAGAAACCCTGAATAACGTGAAAATTAACGATTCACACTGTCGGACAAAGAATATGGCGAGAAACCATGAAAAAAAGTGGAAAATTAAAAATTCACACTGTATTATGCAAAATATGGAAAGAAATACTGAAAAACGTGAAAATTAAAAATTCACACTGAAGGACCTGGAATATGGCAAGAAAACCTGAAAAACGTGGAAATGAGAAAATCACACTGTAGGTCCCAGAATATGACGAAAAAACCTGAAAAAAGTAGAAAATTAAAAATTCACACTGAAGGACCCAGAATATGTAGAGATAACCTGAAAAACGAGGAAAATTAAAAATTCACACTGAGGGACCCAGAATATGGCGAGAAAACCTGAAAAAAGTAGAAAATTAAAAATTCACACTGAAGGACCCCGAATATGGCCAGAAAAACTGAAAAAGGTGGAAAATGACAATAATCACACTGTAGGACCCAGAATTGCGAAAAAACTTGAAAAGCGTCGAAAATGAGAAAATCACACTGTAGGACCGAGTGTGCCGAGAAACCCTGAAAACGTGGCAAATTAAAAATACACGGTGTAGGACCCAGAATATGGTAAGAAACCCTGAAAAAAGTAGAAAATTAAAATCTCAGAGTGAAGTACCCCAAGAATTGCGAAAAAACTTGAAAATCGTGGAAAATGAGAAAATCACACTGCTGGACCCAGAATATGCCGATAAACCCTGAAAAACGTGAAAATTAAAAATTCACATTGTCGGACACAGAATATGGCAAGAATCATGAAAAAAGTGGAAAATTAAAAATTCACACTGTATTACCCAGTATATGGCGAGAAATATTGAAAACGTGGAAAATTAAAAAATCACACTGAAGTACCCCTTATATGGCAAGAAAACCTGAAAAACAAGGAAAATTCAAAACTCACACTAAAGGACCCAGAATATGGCGAGAAATCCTAAAAAAAAAAGATGGAAAATGAGAATAATCACACTATAGAATCCAGATTTGGAAAAAAAAAAAATTGAAAAACGTCGAAAATGAGAAAATCACACTGTAGGACCCAGAATATGCCGAGAAACCCTGAAACATGGAAAATTAAAAATACACGCTGTAGGACCCAGAATATGGCGAGAAACCCTGAAAAAAGTAGAAAATTACAAACTCACACTGAAGGACCCCAAATATGGCTAGAAAACCTGAAAAATGTGGAAAATGAGAAAATCACACTGCAGGACCCAGAAAATGCCAAGAAACCCTGAAAAACGTGAAAATTAAAAATTCACACTGTTGGACACAGAATATGGCGAGAAATACTGAAAAACGTGGAAAATTTAAAATTCACACTGAAGGTCCTGGAATATGTCAAGAAAAGCTGAAAAACGTGGAAATGAGAAAAATCACACTGTGGGACCCATAATATGATAGAAAAACATGAAAAACGAGGAAAATTAAAAATTAACACTAAAGTGCCTGGCTTATGGCGAGAAAACCTAAAAAACGAGGAAAACTCAAAACTCACGCTGTAGGACACAGAATATGTCGAGAAACCCTGAAAAATTAGAAAATTAAAAACTCACACTGAAGAAACCCAAATATGGCGAGAGAACATGAAAAATGTAGAAAATTAAAAATTCACACTAAAGGACCCAGAACATCGCAATAAAACCTGAAAAACGAGGAAAAATCAAAACTCACTATGTAGGACCCAGAATATGGCAAGAAAACCTGAAAAAGGAGGAAAACTCAAAACTCACACTGTAGAACCCAGAATATGGCCAGAAAACCTGAAAAAGGTGGAAAATGAGAATAATCACACTCTAGGACAGAGAATATGCGGAGAAACCCTGAAAAACGTGGAAAATTAAAAATACACGCTGTAGAACCCAGAATATGGCGAGAAAACCTGAGAAAAGTAGAAAATTACATACTCACACTGAAGGACTCCAAATTTGGTAGAAAACCTGATAAAGGTGGAAAATGAGAAAATCACACTGTAGCACCCAGAATTAAAAAAAAAAACGTGAAAAACGTGGAAAATGAGAAAATCACACTGCAGAACACAGATAATGCTGAGAAACCCTGAAAAACGTGGAAATGAGAAAATCACACTGTAGGACCCAGAATTGGAAAAAAACTTGAAAAACTTGTAAAATGAGAAAATCACACTGTAGGTCCCAGAATATGGCGAGAAACCCCGAAAAACATGCAAAATTAAATATAAACGCTGTAGGACCCAGAATAAGGCAAGAAACCCTGTAAAAAGTAGATAATTAAAAACTCACACTGAAAGACCTGGAATATGGCGACAAAACCAGAAAAACATGGAAAATTAATAACTCACACTCAAGGATTTGGAATATAGGGAGAAAACCTTAAAAATGTGGAAAATTATCAACTCACTCAGAAAGACCTGGAATATGGCCAGAAAACCTGAAAAACGTGGAAGGACATAGAATATGGCGAGAAATCTTGAAAAAGGTAGAAAATTAAAAATTCACACTGTAGGACCCAAAATATGTTGAGAAACCCTGAAAAACGTGGAAAATTAAAAACTCACACTGAAGGACTTGGAATATGATGAAAAACCCTGAAAAAAGTGGAAAATTAAAAATTCCCACTTAAGGACATAGAATATGGCAAGAAACCCTGAAAAAGGTGGAAAAACAGAAATTCCCACTGTAGGACACAAAATTGCGAAAATAACTTGAAAAGGGGGGAAAAATGAGAAAAACATACTGTAAGACCCAGAATATGCGAGAAAACCCTGAAAAACGTGAAAAGTAAAAATTCACAAGGTCAGACCTAGAACAAGAAGAGAAACCATGAAAAAAGTGGAAAATTAAAAATTCACACTGTGCTACCCAGAATATGGGGAGAAACACTGAAAAATGTGGAAAATTAAAATTTACACTGAAGGACCTGGAATATGGCACAAAAACCTGAAAAACTTGGAAATGAGAAAATCACACTGTAGGACCCAGAATATGATGAAAACTCCTGAAAAACATGGAAAATTAAAAATTCACACTGAAGGACCCGGAATATGGCTACAAAACCAGAAAAAATAAAAACTCACACTGACCCAGAATATGGCGAGATAACCTGAAAAAAGTAGAAAATTAAAAATTCACACTGAAGGACCCCGAATATGGCCAGAAAAACTGAAAAAGGTTGAAAATGACAATAATCACACTGTAGGACCCAGAATTGCGAAAAAACTTGAAAAGCGTCGAAAATGAGAAAATCACACTGTAGGACCCATAATGTGCCCAGAAACCCTGAAAACGTGGTAAATTAAAAATACACGGTGTAGGACCCAGAATATGGCGAGAAACCCTGAAAAAGTAGAAAATTAAAAACTCACAGTGAAATACCCCAAGAATTGCGAAAAAACTTGAAAATCGTGGAAAATGAGAAAATCACACTGCTGGACCCAGAATATGCCAATAAACCCTGAAAAACGTGAAAATTAAAAATCCACACTGTCGGACACAGAATATGGCAAGAATCTTGAAAAAAGTGGAAAATTAAAAATTCACACTGAAGGACCCTTCATATGGCAAGAAAACCTGAAAAACAAGGAAAATTCAAAACTCACACTATAGGACCGAGAATATGGCGAGAAATATTGAAAAGGATGGAAAATGAGAATAATCACACTATATAACCCAGATTTGGAAAAAAAAATTGAAAAACGTCGAAAATGAGAAAATCACACTGTAGGACCCAGAATATGCCTAGAAACCCTGAAAACATGGAAAATTAAAAATATACGCTGTAGAACCCAGAATATGTCGAGAAACACTGAAAAATTAGAAAAGTAAGAAATCACACGGAAGGACCCCAAACATGGCGAGAAAACCTGAAAAAGTTGAAAAATGAGAAAATCACACTGTAGGACCCAGAATTATGAAAAAACTTGAAAAACGTGGAAAATGAGAAAAATACACTGCAGGACCCAGAATATGACGAAAAAAACTTGAAGAACGTGGAAAATTAAAAATACACGCTCTAGGACACAGAATATGTTGAGAAATCCTGAAAAAATAGAAAATCATAAACTAACACTGAAGGATCCCAAATATGGAGAGAGAACCTGAAAAAAGTAGAAAATTAAAAATTCACACTGAAGGACCCAGAATTGCGAAAGAACTTGAAAAACATCGAAAATGAGAAAATCACACTGTAGGACCCAGGATATGCCGAGAAACCCTGAAAATATGGAAAATTAAAAATACATGCTGTAGGACCCAGAATATGACGGAAAAACCTGAAAATCGTGGAAAATTAAAAATTAACACTAAAGAGCCAGGCATATGGCGAGAAAACATGAAAAAAGAGGAAAACTCAAAACTCACGCTGTAGGACACAGAATATGTTGAGAAACCCTGATCAATTAGAAAATTATAAACTCACACTAAAGAACCCCAAATATGGCGAGAGAACCTGAAAAATGTAGAAAATTAAAAATTCACAGTGAAAGACCCAGAACATGGCAATAAAACCTGAAAAACGAGGAAAATTCAAAACTCACTATGTAGGACCCAGAATATGGCAAGAAAACCTGAAAAAGGAGGAAAACTCAAAACTCACACTGTAGATCCCAGAATATGGCGAGAAAACCTGAAAAAGGTGGAAAATGAGAATAATCACACTGTAGGACCGAGATTTGGAAAAAAAAATTGAAAAACGTCGAAAATGAGAAAATCACAGTGTAGGACCCAGAATATGCTGAGAAACCCTGAAAAACGTGGAAAATTAAAAATACACTCTGTAGGACCCAGAATTACGCAAAAACTTGAAAAACGTAGAAAATGAGAAAATCACACGGCAGGACCCAGAATATGCAGAGAAACCCTAAAAAACGTGAAAATTAAAAATTCACACTGTCAGACACAGAATATGGCGAGAAATACTGAAAAACGTGGAAAATTAAAAATACACGCTGTAGGACCCAGAATATGGCTAGAAACCCTGAAAAAAGTAGAAAATTACAAACTCACACTGAAGGACCCCTAATATGGCGAGAAATCCTGAAAAAGGTGGAAAATGAGAAAATCACTCTGTAGGACCCAGAATTGGGAAAAAACCTGAAAAATGTCATTAATGAGAAAAATCACACTGTAGGACCCAAAATATGACGAAAAACCCTGAAAAACTTGGAAAATTAAAAATACACGCTGTAGGAAAAAGAATATCGAGAAACCCTGAATAACGTGAAAATTAACAATTCACACTGTCGGACAAAGAATATGGCGAGAAACCATGAAAAAAGTGGAAAATTAAAAATTCACACTGTATTACGCAAAATATGGAAAGAAATACTGAAAAACGTGAAAATTAAAAATTCACACTGAAGGACCTGGAATATGGCAAGAAAACCTGAAAAACGTGAAAATGAGAAAATCACACTGTAGGTCCAAGAATATTACAAAAAAACCTGAAAAAAGTAGAAAATTAAAAATTCACACTGAAGGACACAGAATATGTAGAGATAACCTGAAAAACGAGGAAAATTAAAAACTCACACTGAGGGACCCAGAATATGGCGAGAAAACCTGAAAAAAGTAGAAAATTAAAAATTCACACTGAAGGAACCCGAATATGGCCAGAAAAACTGAAAAAGGTGGAAAATGACAATAATCACACTGTAGGACCCAGAATTGCGAAAAAACTTGAAAAGCGTCGAAAATGAGAAAATCACACTGTAGGACCCATAATGTGCCCAGAAACCCTGAAAACGTGGTAAATTAAAAATACACGGTGTAGGACCCAGAATATGGCGAGAAACCCTGAAAAAAGTAGAAAATTAAAAACTCACAGTGAAGTACCCCAAGAATTGCAAAAAAACTTGAAAATCGTGGAAAATGAGAAAATCACACTGCTGGACCCAGAATATGCCGATAAACCCTAAAAATCGTGAAAATTAAAAATTCACACTGTCGGACACAGAATATGGCAAGAATCATGAAAAAAGTGGAAAATTAAAAATTCACACTGTATTACCCAGTATATGGCGAGAAATATTGAAAACGTGGAAAATTAAAAAATCACACTGAAGGACCCCCTCATATGGCGAGAAAACCTGAAAAACAAGGAAAATTCAAAACTCACACTATAGGACCCAGAATATGGCGAGAAATCCTGAAAAAGATGGAAAATGAGAATAATCACACTACAGAACCCAGATTTGGAAAAAAAAAATTGAAAAACGTCGAAAATGAGAAAATCACACTGTAGGACCCAGAATATGCCGAGAAACCCTGAAAACGTGGAAAATTAAAAATATACGCTGTAGGACCCAGAATATGTCGAGAAACACTGAAAAAATTAGAAAAGTAAAAAATCACACAGAAGGACCCCAAATATGGCGAGAAAACCTGAAAAAGTTGAAAAAATGAGAAAATCACACTGAAGGACCCAGAATTACGAAAAAACTTGAAAAACGTGGAAAATGAGAAAATCACACTGCAGGACCCAGAATATGACGAAAAAACTTGAAAAACGTGGAAAATTAAAAATACAAGCTCTAGGACACAGAATATGTTGAGAAATCTTGAAAATTTAGAAAATTATAAACTTACACTGAAGGACCCCCAAATATGGAGAGAGAACCTGAAAAAAGTAGAAAATTAAAAATTCACACTGAAGGACCCAGAATTGCGAAAGAACTTGAAAAACATCGAAAATGAGAAAATCACACTGTAGGACCCAGAATATGCCTAGAAACCCTGAAAACATGGAAAATTAAAAATACACGCTGTAGGACCCAGAATATGGCGAGAAACCCTGAAAAACGAGGGAAACCCAAAACTCACGCTGTAGGACACAGAATATGTCGTGAAACCCTGAAAAAAGTAGAAAATTACAAACTCACACTGAAGGACCCCAAATATCGCAAGAGAACCTTAAAAATGTGGAAAATGAGAAAATCACACGGCAGGACCCAGAATATGCGGATAAACCCTGAAAAACGTGAAAATTAAAAATTCACACTGTTGGACACAGAATATGGCGAGAAATACTGAAAAACGTGGAAAATTTAAAATTCACACTGAAGGTCCTGGAATATGTCAAGAAAAGCTAAAAAACGTTGATAAGAGAAAAATCACACTGTAGGACCCAGAATATGACAGAAAAACCTGAAAAACGTGGAAAATTAAAAATTAACTCTAAAGTGCCCGGCATATGGCGAGAAAACCTGAAAAACGAGGAAAACTCAAAACTCAAGCTGTAGGACACAGAATATGTCGAGAAACCCTGAAAAATTAGAAAATTAAAAACTCACACTGAAGAACCCCAAATATGGCGAGAGAACCTGAAAAATGTAGAAAATTAAAAATTCACACTGAAGGACCCAGAACATGGCAAAAAAACCTGAAAAACGAGGAAAATTCAAAACTCACTATGTAGGACCCAGAATATGGCAAGAAAAGCTGAAAAAGGAGGAAAACTCAAAACTCACACTGTAGAACCCAGAATATGGCGAGAAAACCTGAAAAAGGTGGAAAATGAGAATAATCACACTGTAGGACCGAGATTTGGAAAAAAAATTGAAAAACGTCGAAAATGAGAAAATCACACTGTAGGACCCAGAATATGCAGAGAAACCCTGAAAAACGTGGAAAATTAAAAATACATGCTATAGGACCCAGAATATGGCTAGAAACCCTGAAAAAAGTAGAAAATTACAAACTAACACTGAAGACCCCTAATATGTTGAGAAATCCTGTAAAAGGTGGAAAATGAGAAAATCACTCTGTAGGACCCAGAATTGGGAAAAAACCTGAAAAATGTTGTAAATGAGAATAATCACACTGTAGGACCCAGAATATGAAAAAAAAAACCCTGAAAAACGTGGAAAATTAAAAATACACGCTGTAGGACAGAGAATATGCTGAGAAACCCTGAATAACGTGAAAATTAACGATTCACACTGTTGGACAAAGAATATGGCGAGAAACCATGAAAAAAGTGGAAAATTAAAAATTCACACTGTATTATGCAAAATATGGAAAGAAATACTGAAAAACGTGAAAATTAAAAATTCACACTGAAGGACCTTGAATATGGCAAGAAAACCTGAAAAACGTGGAAATGAGAAAATCACACTGTAGGTCCCAGAATATGATGAAAAAACCTGAAAAACGTAGAAAACTAAAAATTCACACTGAAGGACCCAGAATATGTAGAGATAACCTGAAAAACAAGGAAAATTAAAAACTCACACTGAGGGACCCAGAATATGGCGAGAAAACCTGAAAAAAGTAGAAAATTAAAAATTCACACTGAAGGACCCCGAATATGGCCAGAAAAACTGAAAAAGGTGGAAAATGACAATAATCACACTGTAGGACCCAGAATTGCGAAAAAACTTGAAAAGCGTCGAAAATGAGAAAATCACACTGTAGGACCCATAATGTGCCGAGAAACCCTGAAAACGTGGTAAATTAAAAATACACGGTGTAGGACCCAGAATATGGCGAGAAACCCTGAAAAAAGTAGAAAATTAAAAACTCACAGTGACGTACCCCAAGAATTGCGAAAAAACTTGAAAATCGTGGAAAATGAGAAAATCACACTGCTGGACCCAGAATATTCCGATAAACCCTGAAAAACGTGAAAATTAAAAATCCACACTGTCGGACACAGAATATGGCAAGAATCATGAAAAAAGTGGAAAATTAAAAATTCACACTGAAGGACCCCTCATATGGCAAGAAAACCTGAAAAACAAGGAAAATTCAAAACTCACACTATAGGACCGAGAATATGGCGAGAAATCCTGAAAAAGATGGAAAATGAGAATAATCACACTATATAAACCAGATTTGGAAAAAAAATTGAAAAACGTCGAAAATGAGAAAATCACACTGTAGGACCCAGAATATGCCTAGAAACCCTGAAAACATGGAAAATTAAAAATATACGCTGTAGAACCCAGAATATGTCGAGAAACACTGAAAAATTAGAAAAGTAACAAATCACAGGGAAGGACTCCAAATATGGCGAGAAAACCTGAAAAAGTTGAAAAATGAGAAAATCACACTGTAGGACCCAGAATTATGAAAAAACTTGAAAAACGTGGAAAATGAGAAAAATTCACTGCAGGACACAGAATATGACGAAAAAAAACTTGAAGAACGTGGAAAATTAAAAATACACGCTCTAGGACACAGAATATGTTGAGAAATCCTGAAAAATTAGAAAATAATAAACTTACACTGAAGGATCCCAAATATGGAGAGAGAACCTGAAAAAAGTAGAAAATTAAAAATTCACACTGAAGGACCCCGAATATGGCCAGAAAAACTGAAAAACGTGGAAAATGAGAATAATCACACTGTAGGACCAAGAATTGCGAAAAAACTTGAAAAGCGTCGAAATGAGTAAATCACATTGTAGGACCCATAATGTGCCGAGAAACCCTGAAAACGTGAAAATTAAAAATGCACACTATTGGACACAGAATATGGCGAGAAATACTAAAAAACGTGGAAAATTTAAAATTCACACTGAAGGTCCTGGAATATGTCAGGAAAAGCTGAAAAACGTGGAAATGAAAAAAATCACACTGTAGGACCCAGAATATGACGGAAAAACCTGAAAAACGTGGAAAATTAAAAATTAACTCTAAAGTGCCCGGCATATGGCGAGAAAACCTGAAAAACGAGGAAAACTCAAAACTCACGCTGTAGGACACAGAATATGTCGAGAAACCCTGAAAAATTAGAAAATTAAAAACTCACACTGAAGAACCCCAAATATGGCGAGAGAACCTGAAAAATGTAGAAAATTAAAAATTCACACTGAAGGACCCAGAACATGGCAATAACACCTGAAAAACGAGGAAAATACAAAACTCACTATGTAGGACCCAGAATATGGCAAGAAAACCTGAAAAAGTAGGAAAACTCAAAACTCACACTGTAGAACCCAGAATATGGCCAGAAAACCTGAAAAAGGTGGAAAATGAGAATAATCACAGTGTAGGACCGAGATTTGGAAAAAAAAATTGAAAAACGTCAAAAATGAAAAAATCACACTGTAGGACCCAGAATATGCTGAGAAACCCTGAAAAACGTGGAAAATTAAAAATACACGCTGTAGGACCCAGAATATGGAGAGAAACCCTGAAAAATTAGAAAAGTAAAAAATCATACTGAAGGACCCCAACTATGGCGAGAAAACCTGAAATAGGTGGAAAATGAGAAAATCACACTGTAGGACCCAGAATTACGCAAAAACTTGAAAAACGTGGAAAATGAGAAAATCACACGGCAGGACCCAGAATATGCAGAGAAACCCTGAAAAACGTGAAAATTAAAAATTCACACTGTTGGACACAGAATATGGCAAGAAATACTGAAAAACGTGGAAAATTAAAAATACACGCTGTAGGACCCAGAATATGGCTAGAAACCCTGAAGAAAGTAGAAAATTACAAACTCACACTGAAGGACCCCTAATATGGCGAGAAATCCTGAAAAAGGTGGAAAATGAGAAAATCACTCTGTAGAACCCAGAATTGGGTAAAAACCTGAAAAATGTCGTAATTGAGAAAAATCACACTGTAGGACCCAGAATATGACGAAAAACCCTGAAAAACATGGAAAATTAAAAATACACGCTGCAGAACACAGAATATGCCGAGAAACCCTGAATAACGTGAAAATTAATGATTCACACTGTCGGACAAAGAATATGGCGAGAAACCATGAAAAAAGTGGAAAATTAAAAATTCACACTGTATTATGCAAAATATGGAAAGAAATACTGAAAAACGTGAAAATTAAAAATTCACACCGAAGGACCTGGAATATGGCAAGAAAACCTGAAAAACGTGGAAATGAGAAAATCACACTGTAGGTCCCAGAATATGACGAAAAAACCTGAAAAAATAGAAAATTAAAAATTCACACTGAAGGACCCAGAATATGTAGAGATAACCTGAAAAACGAGGAAAATTAAAAATTCACACTGAGGGACCCAGAATATGGCCAGAAAACTTGAAAAAAGTAGAAAATTAAAAATTCACACTGAAGGACCCCGAATATGGCCAGAAAAACTGAAAAAGGTGGAAAATGATAATAATCACACTGTAGGACCCAGAATTGCGAAAAAACTTGAAAAGCGTCGAAAATGAGAAAGTCACACTGTAGGACCGAGTGTGCCGAGAAACCCTGAAAACGTGGCAAATTAAAAATACACGGTGTAGGACCCAGAATATGGTAAGAAACCCTGAAAAAAGTAGAAAATTAAAATCTCAGAGTGAAGTACCCCAAGAATTGCGAAAAAACTTGAAAATCGTGGAAAATGAGAAAATCACACTGCTGGACCCAGAATATGCCGATAAACCCTGAAAAACGTGAAAATTAAAAATTCACATTGTCGGACACAGAATATGGCAAGAATCATGAAAAAAGTGGAAAATTAAAAATTCACACTGTATTACCCAGTATATGGCGAGAAATATTGAAAACGTGGAAAATTAAAAAATCACACTGAAGTACCCCTTATATGGCAAGAAAACCTGAAAAACAAGGAAAATTCAAAACTCACACTAAAGGACCCAGAATATGGCGAGAAATCCTAAAAAAAAAAGATGGAAAATGAGAATAATCACACTATAGAATCCAGATTTGGAAAAAAAAAAATTGAAAAACGTCGAAAATGAGAAAATCACACTGTAGGACCCAGAATATGCCGAGAAACCCTGAAAACATGGAAAATTAAAAATACACGCTGTAGGACCCAGAATATGGCGAGAAATACTGAAAAACGTGGAAAATTTAAAATTCACACTGAAGGTCCTGGAATATGTCAAGAAAAGCTGAAAAACGTGGAAATGAGAAAAATCACACTGTGGGACCCATAATATGACGGAAAAACATGAAAAACGAGGAAAATTAAAAATTAACACTAAAGTGCCTGGCTTATGGCGAGAAAACCTAAAAAACGAGGAAAACTCAAAACTCACGCTGTAGGACACAGAATATGTCGAGAAACCCTGAAAAATTAGAAAATTAAAAACTCACACTGAAGAAACCCAAATATGGCGAGAGAACATGAAAAATGTAGAAAATTAAAAATTCACACTAAAGGACCCAGAACATCGCAATAAAACCTGAAAAACGAGGAAAAATCAAAACTCACTATGTAGGACCCAGAATATGGCAAGAAAACCTGAAAAAGGAGGAAAACTCAAAACTCACACTGTAGATCCCAGAATATGGCCAGAAAACCTGAAAAAGGTGGAAAATGAGAATAATCACACTCTAGGACAGAGAATATGCGGAGAAACCCTGAAAACGTGGAAAATTAAAAACACACGCTGTAGAACCCAGAATATGGCGAGAAAACCTGAGAAAAGTAGAAAATTACATACTCACACTGAAGGACTCCAAATTTGGTAGAAAACCTGATAAAGGTGGAAAATGAGAAAATCACACTGTAGCACCCAGAATTAAAAAAAAAAAAACGTGAAAAACGTGGAAAATGAGAAAATCACACTGCAGAACACAGATAATGCTGAGAAACCCTGAAAAACGTGGAAATGAGAAAATCACACTGTAGGACCCAGAATTGGAAAAAAACTTGAAAAACTTGTAAAATGAGAAAATCACACTGTAGGTCCCAGAATATGGCGAGAAACCCCGAAAAACATGCAAAATTAAATATAAACGCTGTAGGACCCAGAATAAGGCAAGAAACCCTGTAAAAAGTAGATAATTAAAAACTCACACTGAAAGACCTGGAATATGGTGACAAAACCAGAAAAACATGGAAAATTAATAACTCACACTCAAGGATTTGGAATATAGGGAGAAAACCTTAAAAATGTGGAAAATTATCAACTCACTCAGAAAGACCTGGAATATGGCCAGAAAACCTGAAAAACGTGGAAGGACATAGAATATGGCGAGAAATCTTGAAAAAAGTAGAAAATTAAAAATTCACACTGTAGGACCCAAATTATGTTGAGAAACCCTGAAAAACGTGGAAAATTAAAACCTCACACTGAAGGACTTGGAATATGATGAAAAACCCTGAAAAAAGTGGAAAATTAAAAATTCCCACTTAAGGACATAGAATATGGCAAGAAACCCTGAAAAAGGTGGAAAAACAGAAATTCCCACTATAGGACACAAAATTGC
Source organism: Mus caroli (assembly GCF_978045245.1). NCBI lineage: Eukaryota > Metazoa > Chordata > Mammalia > Rodentia > Muridae > Mus > Mus caroli. Next base: position 1,055,477 of record NW_028227306.1, on the reverse strand, counting down.
GAAAATAACTTGAAAAGGGGGGAAAATGAGAAAAACATACTGTAAGACCCAGAATATGCGAGAAAACCCTGAAAAACGTGAAAAGTAAAACTTCACAAGGTCAGACCTAGAACATGAAGAGAAACCATGAAAAAAGTGGAAAATTAAAAATTCACACTGTGCTACCCAGAATATGGGGAGAAACACTGAAAAATGTGGAAAATTAAAAATTTACACTGAAGGACCTGGAATATGGCACAAAAACCTGAAAAACTTGGAAATGAGAAAATCACACTGTAGGACCCAGAATATGATGAAAACTCCTGAAAAACATGGAAAATTAAAAATTCACACTGAAGGACCCGGAATATGGCTACAAAACCAGAAAAAATAAAAACTCACACTGAAGGACCCAGAATATGGCGAGATAACCTGAAAAAAGTAGAAAATTAAAAATTCACACTGAAAGACCCCGAATATGGCGAGAAAACCTGAAAGGTGGAAAATGAGAATAATCACACTGTAGGACCCAGAATTGCGAAAAAACATGAAAAATATCGAAAATGAGAAAATCACACTGTAGGACCCAGAATGTGCCAAGAAACCATGAACAACGTGGAAAATTAAAAACACACACTATAGGACCCAGAATATGGCCAGAAACCCTGAAAAAGTACAAAATTAAAAACTCACACTGAAGGACCCCAAATATTGCGATTAAACCTGAAAAAAGTGGAAAATGAGAAAATCACACTGTATTACCCAGAATATGGCAAGAAATACTGAAAAACCTGGAAAATTAAAAATTCACACTGAAGGACGTGGAATATGGCTAGAAAACCTGAAAAACATGGAAATGAGAAAATCACACTGTAAGACCCAGAATATAACGAAAAAACCTGAAAAACGTGGAAAATAAAAAATTCACACTGAAGGACCCGGAATATGTAGAGAAACCCTGAAAAACGTGAAAATTAAAAATTCACACTGAAGGACCCAGAATATGTCGAGAAAACCTGAAAAACGAGGAAAATTAAAACCTCACACTGAAGGATCCCGAATATGGCGAGAAAACCTGAAAAAGTTTAAAAATGATAATAATCACACTGTAGGACCCAGAATTGCGAAAAAATTTGTAAAAAGTCCTAAATGAGAAAATCACACTGTAGGACCCAGAATATGGCTAGAAACCCTGAAAAAAGTAGAAAATTAAAAACTCACACTGAAGGACCCCGAATATGGAGAGAAAACCTGAAAAAGGTGGAAAATGAGATAATCACAGTGTAGAACCAAGAATATGCCACGAAACCCTGAAAAACGTGGAATATTAAAAATATACACAATAGGACCCAGAATATGGCGAGAAAACCTGAAAAAATTATAAAATTAAAAACTCACACTGAAGGACCCAAAATATGGCGAGGAACCCTGAAAGGTGGAAAATGAGAAATCACAGTGATTAACGAAAAAACTTGAAAAACATCGAAAATGAGAAAATCACAGTGGAGGACCCAGAATATGCCTAGAAACACTGAATACATGAAAATTAAAAATTCACACTGTATTTCCCAGAATATGGCAAGAAATACTAAAAAACGAGGAAAAGTAAAAATTCACACTGAAGGACCTGGAATATGGCAAGAAAACCAGAAAAACAAGGAACATTAAAAATTCAAACTGAAGGACCCAGAATATGGCGAAAAACCCTGAAAAAAGTAGAAAATTAAAAGCTCACACTGAAGGACCCCAAATATGGCGAAAAAAACCTGAAAAAGGTGGAAAATGAGAAAACCACACTGTAGGACCTAGAATTACGAAAAAACTTGAAAAACTAGGAAATTAGAAACTCACACTGAAGGACCCCGAATATGGCGAGAAAACCTGAAAAAAGGTGGAAAATGAGAAAATCACACTGTAGGACCCAGAATAGCGAAAAAACTTGAAAACCGTCGAAAATAAAAAAAAAAAATCACACTGTAGGACCCAGAATATGCGGAGAAACCCTTGAAAAACGTGGAAAAATAAAATACACGCTGTAGGAACCAGAATATATTGAGAAACCCTGAAAAAGTAGAAAATCAAAAACTCACACTGAAGGACCCCAAATACGGGGAGAAATCCTGAAAAACGTGGAAATGAGAAAATCACACTCTAGGACCAAGAATATGACGAAAAAATCTGAAAAACGAGGAAAATTAAAAATTCACACTGAAGGACCGGGAATATGGCAAGAAAACCTGAAAAACGAGGAAAATTAAAAACACAAACTGAAGGACCCGGAATATGGAGAGAAAACATGAAAAACATGGAAAATTAAATATTCACACTGAAGGACCCAGAATATGCTGAGAAAACCTGAAAAAGTTGGATAATGAGCATTTCACAGTGTAGGACACAGAACATGACGAAAAAAAACTTAAAAACGTTTAAAATTAAAAATTCACACTGTAGGACCAGAATATGGCGAGAAACCCAGAGAAACGTGGAAAATTTAAAAATCACACTGTAGGACACAGAATATGGCGATTAACCCTGTAAAAAGTAGAATATTAAAAACTCACACTGAAGTACCCCGAAAATGGCAAGAAAACCTGAAAAAGGTGGAAAATGAGAAAATCACACTGTAGGATCCAGAATTGTGAAACAAAAAACTTGAAAAATGTCAAAAATGAGAAAATCACACTGTAGGACCCAGAATAGGCCGAGTAACCCTGAAAAACGTGGAAAATTAAAAATACACGCTGTAGGACCCAGAATATGGCAAGAAACCCTGAAAGAATTAGAAAATTAAAAACTCACACTGAAGGACCCGGAATATGGCGAGAAAACCTGAAAAAGGTGGAAAATGAGAAAATCACACTGTAGGACCAGAATTGCAAAACAAAAAACTTGAAAAATATCAAAAATGAGAAAATCACACTGTAGGACCCAGAATATGCCGAGTAACCCTGAAAAACGTGGAAAATTAAAAATACATGCTGTAGGACCCAGAATATGGCGAGAAACCCTGAAAAAAGTAGAAAATTACAAACTCACACCGAAGGACCCCAAATATGGCGAGAAAACCTGAAAAAGGTGGAAAATGAGAAAATCACACTGTAGGACCCAGAATTACGAAAAAACTTTAAAAACGTGGAAAATGAGAAAATCACTCTTCAGGACCCAAAATATGCCAAGAAACCGTGAAAAACGTGAAAATTAAAAATTCACACTGTCAGACCCACATTATGGCGAGAAACCTTGAAAAAAATTGGACAATAAAAATTCACACTGTATTACCCAGAATACGGCCAGCAACCCTGAAAAAAGTAGATAACTATAAACTCACACTGATGGATGAGGATATGGCTAGAAAACATGAAAAAGGTGGAAAATGAGAAAATCACACTGCAGGACCCAGAATATGCTGAGAATCCCTGAAAATCGTGGAAAATTAAAATTCACACTGAAGGACCCGGAATTTGGCGAGAAAACCTGAAAAACGAGGAAAATTAAAAATTCACACTGTATTACCCAAAATATGGGGAGAAATACTTCAAAACGTGGAAAATTAAAAATTCACACTGCAGGACCTGGAATATGGCAAGAAATCCTGAAAAACTTGGAAACGAGAATATCACACTGTAGGACCCAGAATATGATGAAAAAACCTAAAAACGTGGAAAATTAAAAATTCACACTGAAGGAATCAGAATATGGCGAGAAAACCTGAAAAAACGAGGAAAATTAAAAACTCACACTGTAGGACCTAGATTATGGCGAGATAACCTGAAAAAGGTGGAAAATGAGAAAATCACATGTAGGACCCAGAATTGTGAGAAAACCTGAAAAAGGTTGAAAACGAGAAAATAACACTGCAGGAGCCAGAATATGCTGAGAAAACCTGAAAAACATTGAAAATTAAATATTCACACTATAGGACCCTGAATATGGCGAGAAACACTGAAAAAGGAAAAAAACGAGAAAATCACACTGTAATAATCAGAATATGACGAAATAACTTAAAAACGTGGAAAATTTAAAATTCACACTGTAGTACCCAGAATATGGCAAGAAAACCTTAAAAACTAAAAATTAAAAAACTCACACTGAAGGACCCCAAATATGGCGAGAAAACCTGAAAAACATGGAAATGAAAAAATCACACTGTAGAACCAGATTATGACGAAGAAACCTGAAAAATGTGGAAAAATAAAAATTCACACTCAAGGACCCGGATATAGCGAGCAAAACTGAAAAACGAGGAAAATTAAAATCTCACACTGAAGGACCCAGAATATGGCGAGAAAACCTGTAAAACCTAGAAAATTAAATATTCACACTGGAGGACACAGAATATTTTGAGAAACTCTGTAAAATCTTGAAAATTAAAAATTCACTCTAAAGGACCAAATATGGCAAGAAACCTTGAAAAACGTGGAAAATTAAAAATTCACACTGAAGAACCTGGAATATGGCAAGAAAATAAGAAAAACGTGGAAATGAGAAAAATCACACTGTATGACCTTGAATATGGCGAGAAAACCTGAAAAACGAGGAAAATTAAAAACTCACACTGAAGGACCCAGAATAGGGGGAGAAAACCTGAAAAACATGGAAAATTAAATATTCACAAAGTAGAACCCAGGATAGGGAGAGAAACACTGAAAAAAGTGGAAAATTAAAAATTCACACTCTAGGAACAGAATATGGCAAGAAAACTTGAAAAACGTGGAAAATCGAAAATTCACACTGTAGGACTCAGAATATGCCGAGAAGACCTGAAAAAGTTGGAAAATGAGAAAATCACACTGAAGGACCCAGAATATGACGAAAAAAACTTAAAAAGGTTTAAAATTAAAAATTCATACTGTAGGATACAGAACATGGCAAGAATACCTGAAAAACGTGAAAAATTTAAAATTCACACTGTAGGATGCAGAATATGGCGAGAAACACTGAAAAAAGTAAAAAATTTAAATCTCACACTGAAGGACCCTGAATATGTCGAGAAAACCTGAAAAAGGTGGAAAATGAGAAAATCACACTATAGGACCCAGAATTGCGAAAAAAATTGAAAAACGTCGAAAATGAGAAAATCACACTGCAGGACCTAGAATATGCTGAGTAACCCTGAAAAACATGAAAATTAAAAATTCACACTGTCGGACACAGAATATGGCGAGAAACCATGAAAAAAGTGGAAAATTAAAAATTCACACTGTATTACCCAGAATATGGCGAGAAATACTGAAAAACATGGAAAATTAAAAATTCACCCTGAAGGACCTGGAATATGGCAAGAAAACCTGAAAAACGAGAAAATGAGAAAAATCACACTGTAGTACCCAGAATATGACGAAAAAACCTGAAAAACGTGGAAAATTAAAAACTCACACTGAATGACCCAGAATATGGCAAGAAAACCTGAAAAAAGTAAAAAACTAAAAATTCACACTGAAAGACCCCGAATATGGCGAGAAAACCTGAAAAAGGTGGAAAATGAGAATAAATGACTGTAGGACCCAGAATTGCGAAAAAACTTGAAAAACTTCGAAAATGAGAAAATCACACTTTAGAACCCAGAATATGCCGAGAAACCCTGAAAAACGTGGAAAATTAAAAATACGCGCTGTTGGACCCAGAATATGGTGAGAAACCGGAAAAACGTGGAAAATTAAAAATACACTCTGTTGGACCCAGAATATGGCAAGAAACCCTGCAAAAGGTGAAAAACGAGAAAATCACACTGTAAGACCCAGAATTACGAAAAAACCTGAAAAACTTGGAAAATGAGAAAATCACACTGCAGGAAACAGAATATGCCGAGAAACCCTGAAAAACGTGGAAAATTAAAAATTCACACTGAAGGACCCGGAATATAGCGAGAAAACCTGAAAAAGGTGGAAAATGAGAAAATCACATGTAGAACCCAGAATAGCGAAAAAACTTGAAAAAGGTGAAAAATGAGAAAATCACACTGCAGGACCCAGAATATGCTGAGAAACCCTGATAATCATGGAAAATTAAATGTTCACACTGTAGGACCCAGAATATGCCTAGAAACCCTTGAAAAACTTGGAAAAATAAAATACACGCTGTAGGAACCAGAATATATTGAGAAACCCTGAAAAAGTAGGAAATCAAAAACTCACACTGAAGGACCCCGAATATGGGGAGAAATCCTAAAAAACGTGGAAATGAGAAAATCACACTCTAGGACCCAGAATATGACGAAAAAACCTGAAAAACATGGAAAATTAAAAATTCACACTGAAGGTCCGGGAATATGGTGAGAAAACCTGAAAAACGAGGAAAATTAAAAACACAAACTGAAGGACCCAGAATATGGCGAGAAAACATGAAAAACATGGAAAATTAAATATTCACACTGTAGGACCCAGAATATGGCGAGAAACACTGAAAAAGGAGGAAAATGAGAAAATCACACTATAGGACCAGAATATGGCAAGAAACCTTGAAAAACGTGGAAAATTAAAAATTCACAATGTAGGACCCAGAATATGCTGAGAAAATCTGAAAAAGTTGGATAATGAGAATATCAAACTGTAGGACCCAGAACATGACGAAAAAAACTTAAAAACGTTTAAAATTAAAAATTCAAACTGTAGGACCTGAATATGGCGAGAAACCCTGAGAATCGTGGAACATTTAAAAATCACACTGTAGGACGCAGAATATGGCGATTAACCCTGTAAAAAGTGGAATATTAAAAACTCACACTGAAGTACCCCGAAATTGGCAAGAAAACCTGAAAAAGGTGGAAAATGAAAAAAATCACACTGTAGGACCCAAAATATGCTGAGTAACCCTGAAAAACTTGGAAAATTAAAAATACACGCTGTAGGACCCAGAATATGGCAAAAAACCCTGAAAGAATTAGAAAATTAAAAACTCACACTGAAGGAACCGGAATATGGCAAGAAAACCTGAAAAAGTGGAAAGTCTCTCTCTGTCTCTCTCTCTATGTCTCTCTCTGTCTCTCTCTTTCTCTATCTCTGTCTCTCTCTATTTCTCTCTGTCTCTATCTGTCTCTCTCTCTGTCTCTCTCTGTCTCTCTCTCTCTCTCTGTCTCTCTCTTTCCCTCTCTCTGTCTCTCTCTGTCTCTATCTCTGTCTCTCTCTGTCTCTCTCTGTCACTCTGTCTCTCTCTGTCTCTCTCTGTCCCTCTCTGTCTCTCTCTGTGTCTTTCTTTGTATCTCTCTGTCTCTCCCTGTCTCTCTCTGTCTCTCTCTTTATGTCTCTCTCTCTCTTTCATTCTCTCTGTATCTCTCTGTCTCTCTCTGTGTCTTTCTTTGTCTCTCTCTGTCTCTCTTTGTCTCTCTCTGTCACTCTCTCTATGTCTATCTCTGTCTCTCTCTTTCTCTATCTCTGTCTCTCTCTGTTTCTCTCTGTCTCTATCTCTCTGTGTGTCTCTTTCTTTCCCTCTCTCTGTCTCTATCTCTTTCTCTCTCTGTCTCTCTCTGTCACTCTGTCTCTCTCTGTCTCTCTCTGTCTCTCTCTGTCTCTCTCTGTCTATCTGTCTCTCTCTGTCTCTCTCTGTCTCTCTCTCTGTCTCTCTCTGTGTCTTTCTTTGTCTCTCTCTGTCTCTCTCTTTCTGTGTCTCACTCTGTCTCTCTCTGTCTCTCTCTCTGTCTCTCTCTCTGTCTCTCTCTCTGTCTCTCTCTGTCTCTCTCTCTAACTCTGTCTCTCTCTGTATTTCTCACTCTGTCTCTGTCTCTCTCTGTCCCTCTCTCTGTCTCTCTCTGTCTCTATCTCTGTCTCTCTCTGACTCTCTCTGTCTCTCTCTTTCTCTCTGTCTCTCTCTGTCTCTCTTTGTCTCTCTGTCTGTATCTCTCTGTCTCTCTCTGTCTCTCTCTCTCAGTATCTCCCTCTGTCTTTCTTTGTCTCTATGTCTGACTCTTTCTGTCTCTCTTGTGACTTTCTTTGTCTCTTCTATGTCTCTCTGTGTCTCTCTCTCTGTCTCCCTCAGTCTCTCTCTGTGTCTCTCTCTGTCTTTCTCTGTCTCTATCTCTGTCTCTCTGTCTCTCTCTGTCTCTCTCTGTCCTTCTGTATCTTTCTGTCTCTCTCTGTCTCTCTCTCTGTATCTCTCTGTCTCTCTCTGTCTCTCTCTGTCTTTCTTTGTCTCTCTCTGTCTCTTTGTGTCTCTCTCTATCTCTCTCTGTCTCTCTCTGTCTCTATCTCTGTCTCTCTCTGTCTGTCTCTGTCTCTCTGTGTCTCTCTCTCTGTCTCTCTCTGTGTCTCTCTCTCTGTGTCTCTGTCTCTCTCTGTTTCTCTCTCTGTCTCTCTCTGTCTCTCTCTCTCAGTATCTCCCTCTGTCTTTCTTTGTCTCTATGTCTGACTCTTTCTGTCTCTCTTGTGACTTTCTTTGTCTCTTCTATGTCTCTCTGTGTCTCTCTCTCTGACTTCCTCAGTCTCTCTCTGTGTCTCTCTCTGTCTTTCTCTGTCTCTATCTCTGTCTCTCTGTCTCTCTCTGTCTCTCTCTGTCCTTCTGTATCTTTCTGTCTCTCTCTGTCTCTCTCTCTGTCTCTCTCTGTCTCTATCTCTGTCTCTCTCTGTCTCTCTCTGTCTGTCTCTGTCTCTCTCTGTGTCTCTCTCTGTGTGTCTCTGTCTCTCTCTGTTTCTCTCTCTGTCTCTCTCTGTCTCTAACTCTGTCTCTCTCTGTCTCTCTGACTCTCTCTGTATCTCTCTGTCTCTCTCTGTCTCTCTCTGTGTTTTTCTTGGTCTCTCTCTGTCTCTCTCTGTCTCTCTCTGTCTCTCTCTGTCTCTCTCTGTCTCTCTGTGTTTTTCTTTGTCTCTCTCTGTCTCTCTCTGTCTCACTCTGTCTCTCTCTGTCTCTCTTTGTCTCTCTCTCTGTCTCTCTCTCTGTCTCTCTCTGTCTCTCTCTCTTTCTCACTCTGTGTATCTCTGTCTCTCTCTGTGTCTCTCTGTCTCACTCTGTCTTTCTCTGTCTCTCTCTGTCTCTCTCTCTGTCTCTCTGTCTCTCTCTGTCTCTCTCTGTCTCTATATCTGTCTCTCTCTGTCTCTCTCTGTCTCTCTCTGTCTGTCTCTGTCTCTCTGTGTGTCTCTCTCTGTGTCTCTCTGTGTCTCTCTCTGTGTCTCTCTCTGTCTCTCTGTCTCTCTCAATGTATCTCTCTGTCTCTCTATGTCTCTCTCTGTCTTTCTTTGTCTCTCTCTGTCTCTCTCTGTCTCTCTCTGTCTCTCTATGTGACTTTCAGTGGCCCCACACAGCCTCACATATACTTCTAAAAATTTAAAGAAGGGTGTGGCCACTCTAAAAGCTCAACAATTAACAGCATTGTCTCCTCTTCCAGAGTACCTGGGATCAACTAACAGCAACTATATGGTGGCCCATCTCCAGTTCCAGGGGATCAGACAGACAGACATACAGACAGTGATAAAAATGGCAGGCCTGCCTGGTCTTTCTTTCTTTCTTATCCTTTTTAAAAAATGTTTACTTATATATTTATTTATGTATTTATTAGATATAAGTACACTGTAGCTGTCTTCAGACACTCCAGAAGAGGGTGTCAGATTCTGGAGAATCTAAATCCCTCTTATGGTCTGCATATGATGTACATAAACACAGCCTCACATATACTTCTAAAAATTTAAAGATGTGTGGGGCCATTGAGAGGGCTCAACAATTAACAGCATTGTCTCCTCTTTCAGAGAACCTGGGATAAACTACCAGCACCCTATGGTGGCCCATCTCCAGTTCCAGTGGATCAGACAGACAGACAGACAGAGAGACAGAGATAAGGATGGCAGGCCTGCCTGGTCTTTCTTTATTTCTTATACTTTTTAAAAAATGTTTATTTATTTATTTATTTATTTATTTATTTATTTATTTATTTATGTATTAGATATAAGTACACTGTAGCCATCTTCAGACACTCCAGAAGAGGGTGACAGATTCTAGAGTATCTAAATCCCTCTTATGGTCTGAATATGATGTACATAAACAAAGCATCACATATACTTCTAAAAATTAAAAATGGGTGGGGCCACTGAAAGGGCTCAACACTTAACAGCATTGTCTCCTCTTACAGAGAACCTGGGATCAACTACCAGCAACTATATGGTGGCCCATCTCCAGTTCCAGGGGATCAGACAGACAGACAGACAGACAGACAGAGATAAGGATGGCAGGCCTGCCTGGTCTTACTTTCTTTCTTATCCTTTTTAAAAAATGTTTATTTATTTATTTATTTATTTATTTATTTATTTATTAGATATAAGTACACTGTAGCTGTCTTCAGACACTCCAGAAGAGGGTGTCAGATTCTGGAGAATCTAAATCCCTCTTATGGTCTGCATATGATGTACATAAACACAGCCTCACATATACTTCTAAATATTTAAAGATGGGTAGGGCCACTGATAGGGCTCAACAATTAACAGCATTGTCTCCTCTTTCAGAGAACCTGGGATCAACTACCAGCAACTTTATGGTAGCCCATCTCCAGTTCCAGGGAATCAGACAGACAGACAGACAGACAGACAGACAGAGATAAGGATGGCAGGCCTGCCTGGTCTTACTTTCTATCTTATCCTTTTTAAAAAATGTTTATTTATTTATTTATTTACTTATGTATTTATTATATATAAGTACACTGTAGCTGTCTTCAGTCACTCCAGTAGAGGGTGTCAGATTCTGGAGAATCTAAATCCTCTTATAATCTGAATATGATGTACATAAACACAGCCTCATTTATACTTCTAAATATTTAAAGAAGTGTGGGGCCACTGAAAGGGCTCAACAATTAACAGCATTGTCTCCTCTTCCAGAGTACCTGGGATCAACTACCAGCAACTATATGGTGGCCCATCTCCAGTTCCAGGGGATCAGACAGACAGACATACAGACAGTGATAAGGATGGCAGGCCTGCCTGGTCTTTCTTTCTTTCTTATCCTTTTTAAAAAAATGTTTATTTATATATTTATTTATGTATTTATTAGATATAAGTACACTGTAGCTGTCTTCAGACACTCCAGAAGAGGGTGTCAGATTCTGGAGAATCTAAATCCCTCTTATGGTCTGCATATGATGTACATAAACACAGCCTCACATATACTTCTAAAAATTTAAAGATGTGTGGGGCCACTGAGAGGGCTCAACAATTAACAGCATTGTCTCCTCTTTCAGAGAACCTGGGATAAACTACCAGCACCATATGGTGGCCCATCTCCAGTTCCAGTGGATCATACAGACAGACAGACAGAGAGACACAGATAAGGATGGCAGGCCTGACTGGTCTTTCTTTATTTCTTATACTTTTAAAAAAATGTTTATTTATTTATTTATTTATTTATTTATTTATTTATTTATTTATTTATTTATTTATTAGATATAAGTACACTGTAGCCGTCTTCAGACACTCCAGAAGATGGTGTCAGATTCTGGAGAATCTAAATCCCTCTTATGGTCTGAATATGATGTACATAAACACAGCCTCACATATACTTCCAAAAATTTAAAATGGGTGGGGCCACTGAATGGCTCAACAATTAACAGCATTGTCTCCTCTTCCAGAGAACCTGGGATCAACTACCAGCACCTACAATGTGGCCCATCTCCAGTTCCAGGGGATCAGACAGACAGACAGACCGACAGAGATAAAGATGGCAGGCCTGCCTGGTCTTTCTTTCTTTCTTATCCTTTTTAAAAAATATTTATTTATTTATTTATTTATTTATTTATTTATTTATTTATGTATTTCTTAGATATAAGTACACTGTAGCTTTCTTTAGACACTCCAGAGGAGGGTGTCAGATTCTGGAGAATGTAAATCCCTCTTATGGTCTGCATATGATGTACATAAACACAGCCTCACATATACTGAGCTGAGGTGTCACAGGCCAACTGCTGGAATTTCTGAGTACCACCTAGATAGAGAAAAGCTATGCTGTGGTTGCTTAATTTATGTATTTTATTATTTCTATTTGTTGTTTTGTTTTGTTTTATTTTTTTTAGAGAAGTCCTCTGTCTGTAGCTCTGGCTGACCCAGGACTGCCTACTTGTGTTAATTAGGGTTTCACAGCTGACAACAGACACCAAGAGCAAGGTAAGGCTTAGAAAACCCTACATTCAGTGGTGGCTCAAGCTCTTAATGAGAGCACTCTGTAGGCAGAGGCAGTCAGTTTCTGAGTTCGAGGCCACCCTGGTGAAAGACAGGGCTAGGGTAGGGGATAGGGTGAGGAAAGAAACAAAGAAAGAGAAAGAGAGAGAAAGAGAGAGAGAGAAAGAAAGAGAGAGAGAGAGAGAGAAAGAGAGAGAGAGAAAGAAAGAGAGAGAGAGAGAAAGAAAGAAAGAGAGAGAGAGAAAGAAAGAGAGAGAGAGAAAGAAAGAGAGAGAGAGAAAGAAAGAGAGAGAGAGAAAGAAAGAGAGAGAGAGAAAGAGAGAGAGAGAGAAAGAAAGAGAGAGAAAGAAAGAGTTTTTATAAAAGTTTTATAAAAAGTGTTAAAGTTTTTAAAAATTAAAAAAAAAATACCAGATCACCATCACACAGCATTGGCTGTCTTCAGGTGTATCCTTTCAGCCTCCAAAACAAAAAACAATGGCTGGTTGTCTTCAGGTGTATCCTATTCTCGAGTCTTATTTCCAACCTTAGAGCTGGGCTGAGCTGCCTCATTATGTAATTGCAAACCTTCCTTGGTTTGTCTTTTCCATTTCTAAGACTAACAGGCCTTTTTCTATTTATTGAATATGCTCATGACTGTCCTTTAGATATAGTAAATATAACTGTTGCTTATAAAACTTGTTTTCTAGGAATTTTTAAAGGGCAATGGCAGAGTTTATTTATAAAAAAATATTTTGCATTTATTTATTTGTGTGAGTGATGAAGCTCAGGTCTTCAAACTCGTCAGGAGGTATGATTACCTCCCCTCTCTCTCAACCCCTCTCTCTCCTCTCTCAATGATTGTGTAAGAATGTTTTGCATGTGTATGCTGTGCCCACAGACTCCAGAACAGAGTATTAGATCCCCTGGAACTGGAGATGGGCCACCGTATATAATACTGGTAATTGAGCCCAGGTTCTCTGGAAGAGGAGACAATGCTCTTAATTGTTGAGCCCTCTCTGTAGCCACATCTTTCTTTTTTTTTGAGTATATGTGAGGCTGTGTTTATATACATCATATGCAGACAATAAGAATGATTTAGATTCTTCAGAATCTGACACCCTCTTCTGGACTGTCTGAAGATAGCTACAGCATACTTAAATATAATAAATAAATAAATCTTAAAAAGAAAAGGAAAAGTAAAAAAGAAAGAACAGGCCTGCCATATGCATGTTCATAGAGGAAAATGAAGAGACCCCAATCTAACCTCAGCAGGGTGCTTCCTTCTGGATGGTAGCTCACAGTTTCATCCCAGCAAGACAGGCAAATCACTGAGTTCAAGGACAGTAAGGTTCAGGACAGCCAAGGTTAGGAAGGAAAAGGGTCTATGTTGAGAATACAAACCGACAAAACAACAACTAGGAAAAAGAAGTGACAGTGTAACTTGGGGTAGGGTACCAACAAGAGAAAGCTTTCTGTTACCACTTACAAACACCAGTAGCCTTGCACCCTTCTGCCCAGGTCCCTGCCTTCCTTTCTAGGAATTCTAAGGATGCCAGGGGGTGGGGGAATCCAGATTAACTTTTTAAAAACAAAGACTTGGTCTTTGATGTCTATAGGAAGCCCTTCTCAGTGCCTTTAACTACCACTGAACTTTCAGGGCTGTGACTCAACTGTAACAAGGAACAGGGTTAAGAACCTGCAGCCTTTGAAAACAACTATTTTTTTAAATTGGGGGACACAAATCAGCAGTAGAACCCCTCAGGTTCAGCCATAATACTTGTTAGGGAAAGAGCCTCAATGTCCGGAGCTGAGGTCTCATGGGTGAAGTGCTTCAAGCTCTGAGTATCATTGAAAGAAAGAAAAGATATCATGTGGTTGCTTAATTTATTTATTTTATTATTTCTATTTTTTGTTTTCTTTTGTTTTGTTTTAGAAAAGGCCTCAGTCTGTAGCTATGGCTGACCTAGGACAGACTACATGTGTTAATTAGGGTTTCACAGCTGAGAAACAGACCATACCTATGTAAGACTTAGAAAACCCAACAGTCAGTGGTGGCTCGAGCTCTTAATGAGAGCACTCTGGAGGCAGAGGCAGTCAGTTTCTGAGTTCGAGGCCAGCCTGGTTAAAGACAGGGATAGGCAGGGCTAGGCAAGGCAGGGCTGGGCTAGGCTAGGCTAGGCAAGGGGCTGGGCTAGTCAAGGCAAGGGACTAGGCTAGGCTACTCAAGGGGCTAGGCAAGACAGACAGACAGAGAGAAAGACAGACAAGGATGGCAGGCCTGCCTGGTTTTTCTTTCTTTCTTATCCCTTTTAAAAAATGTTTGTTTGTTTATTTATTTATTTATTTATTTATTTATTTATTTATTTATTAGATATACGTACAATGTAGCTGTCTTCAGACACTCCAGAAGAGGGTGTAAGTTTCTGGAGAATCTATATCCCTCTTATGGTCTTCATATGATGTACATACACACAGCCTCACATTTACATCTAAAAATTTAAAGTTGTGTGGGTCCAATGAAAGGGATCAACAATTAACAGCATTGTCTCCTCTTATAGAGAACCTGGGATCAACTACCAGCAACTACATGGTGGCCCATCTCCAGTTCCAGGGGATCAGACAGACAGAGAGACATACAGACAGATAGAGTTAAGGATGGCAGGCCTACCTTGTCTTTCCTTCTTTCTTATCCTTTTAAAAAATGTTTATTAATTTAAGTATGTATTTATTAGATATAAGTACACTGTAGCTGTCTTCAAACACTCCCTAAGAGGGTGTCAGATTCTGGAGAATCTATATCCCTGTTATGGTCTGCATATGATGTACATGAACACAGCCTCACATATACTTCTAAAAATTTAAAGATGGGTGGGGCCACTGAAAGGGCTCAACAATTAACAGCACTGACTCCTCTTCCAGAGAACCTGGGATCAACTACCAGCAATTATATGGTGGCCCATCTCCAGTTCCAGGGGATCAGACAGACAGACAGACAGACAAGGATGGCAGGCCTGCCTGGTCTCTCTTTCTTTATTATCCTTTTTAAAAACTGTTTATTTGTTTATTTATGAATTTATTAGATATAAGTACACTGTAGCTGTCTTCAGACACTCCAGAAGAGGGTGTCAGATTCTGGAGAATATAAATCCCTCTTATGGTCTGCATATTCGGTACATAAACACAGCCTCGCATATACTTCTAAAAATTTAAAGATGGGTGGGGCCACTGAAAGGGCTCAACAATTAACAGCATTGTCTCCTCTTCCAGAGAACCTTGGATCAACTACCAGCAACTATATGGTGGCCCATCTCCAGTTCCAGGGTATCAGACAGACAGACAGACAGACAGAGATTAGGATGGAGGCCTGCCTGGTCTTTCTTTCTTTCTTATACTTTTAAAAAATGTTTATTTATTTATTTATTTATTTATTTATTTATTTATTTATTTATGTATTTATTATATATAAGTACAGTGTAGCTGTCTTCAGACACTCCTGGAGATGGTGTCAGATTCTGGAGAATCTAAATCCCTCTTTTGGTCTGCATATGATGTACATAAACACAGCCTCACATATACTTCTAAAAATTTAAAGATGTGTGGGGCCACTGAAAGGGCTCAACAATTAACAGCATTGTCTCCTCTACCAGAGAACCTGGGATCAACTACGAGCAACTATATGGTGGCCCATCTCCAGTTCCAGGGGATCAGGCAGACAAAGAGACAGACAGACAAGGGTGGCAGGCCTCCCTGGTTTTTCTTTCTTTCTTATCCTTTTTAAAAAATGTTTATTTATTTATTTATGTACTTATTAGATATAAGTACACCGTAGCTGTCTTCAGACACTCCAGAAGAGGGTGTCAGATTCTGGAGAATATAAATCCCTCTTATGGTCTGCATATGTTGGACATAAACACAGATTCACATACACTTCTAAAAATTTAAGATGGGTGGGCCCACTGAAAGGGCTCAACAATTAACAGCATTGTCTCTTCTTCCAGAGAACCTGGGATCAACTACCAGCAACTATATGGTGGCCCATCTCCAGTTCCAGGGGATCAGACAGACAGACAGAGATAAAAAGGGCAGGCCTGCCTGGTTTTTCTTTCTTTCTTATCCTTTTAAAATAATGTTTATTTATTTATTTATTTATTTATTTATTTATTTATTTATTTATTTATTTATTTATTAGATATAAGTACACTGTAGTTGTCTTTAGACACTCCAGAAGAGGGTGTCAGATTCTGGAGAATCTAAATCCCTCTTATGGTCTGCATATGATGTACATAAACACAGCCTAACATATACTTCTAAAAATTTAAAGATAGGTGGAGCCACTGAAAGGGCTCAACAATTAACAGCATTGTCTCTTCTTCCAGAGAACCTGGGATCAACTAACAGCAACTATATGGTGGCCCATCTCCAGTTCCAAGGGATCAGACAGACAGACTGACAGAGGTAAGGATGGAGGCCTGCCTGGTCTTTCTTTATTTCTTATACTTTTAAAAAAATGTTTATTTATTTATTTATTTATTTATTTATTTATTTATTAGATATAAGTACACTGTAGCTGTCTTCAGACACTCTAGAAGAGGGTGTCATCTTCTGGAGAATCTAAATCCCTCTTATGGTCTGCATATGATGTACATAAACACAGCCTCACATATACTTCTAAAAATTTAAAGATGGGTGGGCCCACTGAAAGGGCTCAACAATTAACACCATTGTCTCCTCTTCCAGAGAACGTGGGATCAACTACTAGCAACTATGTGGTGGCCCATCTCAAGTTGCAGGGCATCAGACAGACAGACAGACAGAAAGAGATAAGGATGGCAGGCCTGCCTGATTTATCTTTCTTTCTTATCTTTTTAAAAAATGTTTATTTATTAATTTATTAATTTATTAATTTATTAATTTATTAATTTATTAATTTATTAATTTATTAATTTATTAATTAATTTATTTTTTTATTAGATATAAGTACACTGTAGCTGTCTACAGACTCTCCAGAAGAGGGTGTCAGATTCTGGAGAATCTATATCCCTCTTATGGTCTGCATATGATGTACATAAACACAGCCTCACATATACTTCTAAAAATTTAAAGATGGTTGGGGCCACTGAAAAAGCTCAACAATTAACAGCATTGTCTCCTCTTCCAGAGGACCTGTGATCAACTACCAGCAACTATATTGTGGCCCATCTCCAGTTCCAGGGGATCAGACAGACATACATACAGAGAGACAGACCAGGATTGCAGGCCTGCCTGGTTTTTCTTTCTTCTTATACATTTTTAAAATGTTTATTTATTTATATATATATTTATTAGATATAAGTACATTGTACCTGTCTTCAGACACTTCAGAAGAGGGTGTCATATTCTGGAGAATCTAAATCCCTCTTATGGACTGCATATTATGTACATAAACACAGCCTCACATATACTTCTAAAAATTTAAAGAAGGGTGGGGCCACTCTAAAAGCTCAACAATTAACAGCATTGTCTCCTCTTCCAGAGTACCTGGGATCAACTACCAGCAACTATATGGTGGCCCATCTCCAGTTCTAGACGATCAGACAGACAGACAGACAGACAGTGATAAGGATGGCAGGCCTGCCTGGTCTTTCTTTCTTTCTTATCCTTTTTTAAAAAAAATGTTTATTTATTTATTTATTTATTTATTTATTTATTTATTTATTTATTTGTTATTAGATATAAGTACACTGTAGCTGTTCAGACACTCCAGAAGAGGGTGTCAGATTCTGGAGGATCTAAATCCCTCTTATGGTCTGCATATGATGTACATAAACACAGCCTCACATATACTTCTAAAAATTTAAAGAAGGTTGGGGCCACTCTAAAAGCTCAACAATTAACAGCATTGTCTCCTCTTCCAGAGTACCTGGGATCAACTACCAGCAACTATATGGTGGCCCATCTCCAGTTCCAGGGGATCAGACAGACAGACATACAGACAGTGATAAGGATGGCAGGCCTGCCTGGTCATTCTTTCTTTCTTATCCTTTTCAAAAAAATGTTTATTTATATATTTATTTATGTATTTATTAGATATAAGTACACTGTAGCTGTCTTCAGACACTCCAGAAGAGGGTGTCAGATTCTGGAGAATCTAAATCCCTCTTATGATCTGCATATTATGTA
The DNA here is from genome assembly GCF_978045245.1 of Mus caroli. NCBI lineage: Eukaryota > Metazoa > Chordata > Mammalia > Rodentia > Muridae > Mus > Mus caroli. Next base: position 1,037,274 of record NW_028227306.1, on the reverse strand, counting down.
CATAAACACAGCCTCACATATACTTCTAAAAATTTAAAGATGTGTGGGGCCAATGAGAGGGCTCAACAATTAACAGCATTGTCTCCTCTTTCAGAGAACCTGGGATAAACTACCAGCACCTTATGGTGGCCCATCTCCAGTTCCAGTGGATCAGACAGACAGACAGACAGACAGAGAGACAGAGATAAGGATGGCAGGCCTGCCTGGTCTTTCTTTATTTCTTATACTTTTTAAAAAATGTTTATTTATTTATTTATTTATTTATTTATTTATTTATTAGATATAAGTACACTGTAGCCGTCTTCAGACACTCCAGAAGAGGGTGTCAGATTCTAGAGAATCTAAATCCCTCTTATGGTCTGAATATGATGTACATAAACACAGCCTCACATATACTTCTAAAAATTATAAATAGGTGGGGCCACTGAAAGGACTCAACAATTAACAGCATTGTCTCCTCTTCCAGAGAACCTGGGATCAACTACCAGCACCTAAAAGGTGGCCCATCTCCAGTTCCAGGGGATCAGACAGACAGAAAGACACACAGTGATAAGGATGGCAGGCCTGCCTGGTTTTCTCTCTTTCTTATCCTTTTTTTAAAAAAATGTTTATTTATTTATTTATTTATTTATTTATTTATTTATTTATTTATTATTAGATATAAGTACACTGTAGCTGTTCAGACACTCCAGAAGAGGGTGTCAGATTCTGGAGAATCTAAATCCCTCTTATGGTCTGCATATGATGTACATAAACACAGCCTCACATATACTTCTAAAATATTAAAGAAGGGTTGGGCCACTCTAAAAGCTCAACAATTAACAGCATTGTCTCCTCTTCCAGAGTACCTGGGATCAACTACCCGCAACTATGTGGTGGCCCATCTCCAGTTCCAGGGGATCAGACAGACAGACATACAGACAGTGATAAGGATGGCAGGCCTGCCTGGTCTTTCTTTCTTTCTTATCCTTTTTAAAAAAATGTTTATTTATATATTTATTTATGTATTTATTAGATATATGTACACTGTAGCTGCTTTCAGACACTCCAGAAGAGGGTGTCAGATTCTGGAGAATCTAAATCCCTCTTATGGTCTGCATATGATGTACATAAACACAGCCTCACATATACTTCTAAAAATTTAAAGATGTGTGGGGCCACTGAGAGGGCTCAACAATTAACAGCATTGTCTCCTCTTTCAGAGAACCTGGGATAAACTACCAGCACCTTATGGTGGCCCATCTCCAGTTCCAGTGGATCAGACAGACAGACAGACAGACAGAGAGACAGAGATAAGGATGGCAGGCCTGCCTGGTCTTTCTTTATTTCTTATACTTTTTAAAAAATGTTTATTTATTTATTTATTTATTTATTTATTTATTTATTAGATATAAGTACACAGTAGCCGTCTTCAGACACTCCATAAGCGGGTGTCAGATTCTAGAGAATCTAAATCCCTCTTATGGTCTGAATATGATGTACATAAACACAGCCTCACATATACTTCTAAAAATTATAAATAGGTGGGGCCACTGAAAGGACTCAACAATTAACAGCATTGTCTCCTCTTCCAGAGTACCTGGGATCAACTACCAGGACCTAAAAGGTGGCCCATCTCCAGTTCCTGGGGATCAGACAGACAGACAGACAGACAGTGATAAGGATGGCAGGCCTGCCTGGTCTTTCTTTCTTTCTTATCCTTTTTTTAAAAAAATGTTTATTTATTTATTTATTTATTTATTTATTTATTTATTTATTTATGTATGTATTTATTAGATATAAGTACACTGTAGCTGTCTTCAGACACTCCTGAAGAGGGTGTCAGATTCTGGAGAATCTAAATCCCTCTTATGGTCTGCATATGATGTACATAAACACAGCCTCACATATACTTCTAAAAATTTAAAGATGTGTGGGGCCAATGAGAGGGCTCAACAATTAACAGCATTGTCTCCTCTTTCAGAGAACCTGGGATAAACTACCAGCACCTTATGGTGGCCCATCTCCAGTTCCAGTGGATCAGACAGACAGACAGACAGACAGAGAGACAGAGATAAGGATGGCAGGCCTGCCTGGACTTTCTTTATTTCTTATCCTTTTTAAAAAATGTTTATTTATTTATTTATTTATTTATTTATTTATTTATTTATTTATTTATTAGATATATGTACACTGTAGCCGTCTTCAGACACTCCAGAAGAGGGTGTCAGATTCTAGAGAATCTAAATCCCTATTATGGTCTGAATATGATGTACATAAACACAGCCTCACATATACTTCTAAATATTATAAATAGGTGGGGCCACCTAAAGGACTCAAAAATTAACAGCATTGTCTACTCTTCCAGAGAACCTGGGATCAACTACCAGCACCTAAAATGTGGCCCATCTCCAGTTCCAGGGGATCAGACAGACAGAAAGACAGACAGTGATAAGGATGGCAGGCCTGCCTGGTCTTTCTCTCTTTCTTATCCTTTTTTTAAAAAAATGTTTATTTATTTATTTATTTATTTATTTATTTATTTATTTATTATTAGATATAAGTACACTGTAGCTGTTCAGACACTCCAGAAGAGGGTGTCAGATTCTAGAGAATCTAAATCCCTCTTATGGTCTGCATATGATGTACATAAACACAGCCTCACATATACTTCTAAAAATTTAAAGAAGTGTGGGGCCACTCTAAAAGCTCAACAATTAACAGCATTGTCTCCTCTTCCAGAGTACCTGGGATCAACTACCAGCAACTATATGGTGGCCCATCTCCAGTTCCAGGGGATCAGACAGACAGACATACAGACAGTGATAAGGATGGCAGGCCTGCCTGGTCTTTCTTTCTTTCTTATCCTTTTTAAAAAAATGTTTATTTATATATTTATTTATGTATTTATTAGATATATGTACACTGTAGCTGCTTTCAGACACTCCAGAAGAGGGTGTCAGATTCTGGAGAATCTAAACCCCTCTTATGGTCTGCATATGATGTACATAAACACAGCCTCGCATATACTTCTAAAAATTTAAAGATGGGTGGGGCCACTGAGAGGGCTCAACAATTAACAGCATTGTCTCCTCTTTCAGAGAACCTGGGATAAACTACCAGCACCTTATGGTGGCCCATCTCCAGTTCCAGGGTATCAGACAGACAGACAGACAGACAGAAAGACAGAGATAAGGATGGCAGGCCTGCCTGGTCTTTCTTTATTTCTTATACTTTTTAAAATATGTTTATTTATTTATTTATTTATTTATTTATTTATTTATTTATTTATTTATGTATTTATTAGATATAAGTACACTGTAGCCGTCTTCAGACACTCCATAAGCGGGTGTCAGATTCTAGAGAATCTAAATCCCTCTTATGGTCTGAATATGATGTACATAAACACAGCCTCACATATACTTCTAAAAATTATAAATAGGTGGGGCCACTGAAAGGACTCAACAATTAACAGCATTGTCTCCTCTTCCAGAGAACCTGGGATCAACTACCAGCACCTAAAAGGTGGCCCATCTCCAGTTCCAGGGGATAAGACAGACAGACAGACAGACAGTGATAAGGATGGCAGGCCTGCCTGGTCTTTCTTTCTTTCTTATCCTTTTTTTAAAAAAATGTTTATTTATTTATTTATTTATTTATTATTAGATATAAGTACACTGTAGCTGTTCAGACACTCCAGAAGAGGGTGTCAGATTCTGGAGAATCTAAATCCCTCTTATGGTCTGCATATGATGTACATAAACACAGCCTCACATATACTTCTAAAAATTTAAAGAAGGGTGGGGCCACTGAAAGGGCTCAACAATTAATAGCATTGTCTCCTCTTCCAGAGAACATGGGATCAACTAACAGCAACTATATGATGGCCCATCTCCAGTTCCAAGGGATCAGACAGTCTGACAGACAGACAGACTGACAGAGATTAGGATGGCAGGCCTGCCTGGTCTTTCTTTCTTTCTTTCTTATCCTTTTTAAAAAAATGTTTATTTATATATTTATTTATGTATTTATTAGATATATGTACACTGTAGCTGTCTTCAGACACTCCAGAAGAGGGTGTCAGATTCTGGAGAATCTAAATCCTTCTTATGGTCTGCATATGATGTACATAAACACAGCCTCGCATATACTTCTAAAAATTTAAAGATGTGTGGGGCCACTGAGAGGGCTCAACAATTAACAGCATTGTCTCCTCTTTCAGAGAACCTGGGATAAACTACCAGCACCTTATGGTGGCCCATCTCCAGTTCCAGTGGATCAGACAGACAGACAGACAGACAGAGAGACAGAGATAAGGATGGCAGGCCTGCCTGGTCTTTCTTTATTTCTTATACTTTTTAAAAAATGTTTATTTATTTATTTATTTATTTATTTATTTATTTATTAGATATAAGTACACAGTAGCCGTCTTCAGACACTCCATAAGCGGGTGTCAGATTCTAGAGAATCTAAATCCCTCTTATGGTCTGAATATGATGTACATAAACACAGCCTCACATATACTTCTAAAAATTATAAATAGGTGGGGCCACTGAAAGGACTCAACAATTAACAGCATTGTCTCCTCTTCCAGAGTACCTGGGATCAACTACCAGGACCTAAAAGGTGGCCCATCTCCAGTTCCTGGGGATCAGACAGACAGACAGACAGACAGTGATAAGGATGGCAGGCCTGCCTGGTCTTTCTTTCTTTCTTATCCTTTTTTTAAAAAAATGTTTATTTATTTATTTATTTATTTATTTATTTATTTATTTATTTATTTATGTATGTATTTATTAGATATAAGTACACTGTAGCTGTCTTCAGACACTCCTGAAGAGGGTGTCAGATTCTGGAGAATCTAAATCCCTCTTATGGTCTGCATATGATGTACATAAACACAGCCTCACATATACTTCTAAAAATTTAAAGATGTGTGGGGCCAATGAGAGGGCTCAACAATTAACAGCATTGTCTCCTCTTTCAGAGAACCTGGGATAAACTACCAGCACCTTATGGTGGCCCATCTCCAGTTCCAGTGGATCAGACAGACAGACAGACAGACAGAGAGACAGAGATAAGGATGGCAGGCCTGCCTGGACTTTCTTTATTTCTTATCCTTTTTAAAAAATGTTTATTTATTTATTTATTTATTTATTTATTTATTTATTTATTTATTTATTAGATATATGTACACTGTAGCCGTCTTCAGACACTCCAGAAGAGGGTGTCAGATTCTAGAGAATCTAAATCCCTATTATGGTCTGAATATGATGTACATAAACACAGCCTCACATATACTTCTAAATATTATAAATAGGTGGGGCCACCTAAAGGACTCAAAAATTAACAGCATTGTCTACTCTTCCAGAGAACCTGGGATCAACTACCAGCACCTAAAATGTGGCCCATCTCCAGTTCCAGGGGATCAGACAGACAGAAAGACAGACAGTGATAAGGATGGCAGGCCTGCCTGGTCTTTCTCTCTTTCTTATCCTTTTTTTAAAAAAATGTTTATTTATTTATTTATTTATTTATTTATTTATTTATTTATTATTAGATATAAGTACACTGTAGCTGTTCAGACACTCCAGAAGAGGGTGTCAGATTCTAGAGAATCTAAATCCCTCTTATGGTCTGCATATGATGTACATAAACACAGCCTCACATATACTTCTAAAAATTTAAAGAAGTGTGGGGCCACTCTAAAAGCTCAACAATTAACAGCATTGTCTCCTCTTCCAGAGTACCTGGGATCAACTACCAGCAACTATATGGTGGCCCATCTCCAGTTCCAGGGGATCAGACAGACAGACATACAGACAGTGATAAGGATGGCAGGCCTGCCTGGTCTTTCTTTCTTTCTTATCCTTTTTAAAAAAATGTTTATTTATATATTTATTTATGTATTTATTAGATATATGTACACTGTAGCTGCTTTCAGACACTCCAGAAGAGGGTGTCAGATTCTGGAGAATCTAAACCCCTCTTATGGTCTGCATATGATGTACATAAACACAGCCTCGCATATACTTCTAAAAATTTAAAGATGGGTGGGGCCACTGAGAGGGCTCAACAATTAACAGCATTGTCTCCTCTTTCAGAGAACCTGGGATAAACTACCAGCACCTTATGGTGGCCCATCTCCAGTTCCAGGGTATCAGACAGACAGACAGACAGACAGAAAGACAGAGATAAGGATGGCAGGCCTGCCTGGTCTTTCTTTATTTCTTATACTTTTTAAAATATGTTTATTTATTTATTTATTTATTTATTTATTTATTTATTTATTTATTTATTTATGTATTTATTAGATATAAGTACACTGTAGCCGTCTTCAGACACTCCATAAGCGGGTGTCAGATTCTAGAGAATCTAAATCCCTCTTATGGTCTGAATATGATGTACATAAACACAGCCTCACATATACTTCTAAAAATTATAAATAGGTGGGGCCACTGAAAGGACTCAACAATTAACAGCATTGTCTCCTCTTCCAGAGAACCTGGGATCAACTACCAGCACCTAAAAGGTGGCCCATCTCCAGTTCCAGGGGATAAGACAGACAGACAGACAGACAGTGATAAGGATGGCAGGCCTGCCTGGTCTTTCTTTCTTTCTTATCCTTTTTTTAAAAAAATGTTTATTTATTTATTTATTTATTTATTATTAGATATAAGTACACTGTAGCTGTTCAGACACTCCAGAAGAGGGTGTCAGATTCTGGAGAATCTAAATCCCTCTTATGGTCTGCATATGATGTACATAAACACAGCCTCACATATACTTCTAAAAATTTAAAGAAGGGTGGGGCCACTGAAAGGGCTCAACAATTAATAGCATTGTCTCCTCTTCCAGAGAACATGGGATCAACTAACAGCAACTATATGATGGCCCATCTCCAGTTCCAAGGGATCAGACAGTCTGACAGACAGACAGACTGACAGAGATTAGGATGGCAGGCCTGCCTGGTCTTTCTTTCTTTCTTTCTTATCCTTTTTAAAAAAATGTTTATTTATATATTTATTTATGTATTTATTAGATATATGTACACTGTAGCTGTCTTCAGACACTCCAGAAGAGGGTGTCAGATTCTGGAGAATCTAAATCCTTCTTATGGTCTGCATATGATGTACATAAACACAGCCTCGCATATACTTCTAAAAATTTAAAGATGGGTGGGGCCACTGAGAGGGCTCAACAATTAACAGCATTGTCTCCTCTTTCAGAGAACCTGGGATAAACTACCAGCACCTTATGGTGGCCCATCTCCAGTTCCAGAGGATCAGACAGACAGACAGACAGAGAGACAGAGATATGGATGGCAGGCCTGCCTGGTCTTTCTTTATTTCTTATACTTTTTAAAAAATGTTTATTTATTTATTTATTTATTTATTTATTTATTTATTTATTTATTTATTTATGTATTTATTAGATATAAGTACACTGTAGCCGTCTTCAGACACTCCAGAATAGGGTGTCAGATTCTAGAGAATCTAAAGCCCTCTTATGGTCTGAATATGATGTACATAAACACAGCCTCACATATACTTCTAAAAATTATAAATAGGTGGGGCCACTGAAAGGACTCAACAATTAACAGCATTGTCTCCTCTTCCAGAGAACCTGGGATCAACTACCAGCACCTAAAAGGTGGCCCATCTCCAGTTCCAGGGGATCAGACAGACAGACAGACAGACAGAGATAAGGAGGGCAGGCCTGCCTGGTTTTTCTTTCTTTCTTATCCTTTTAAAATAATGTTTATTTATTTTTTATTTATTTATTTATGTATTTATTAGATATAAGTACACTGTAGTTGTCTTCAGACACTCCTGAAGAGGGTGTCAGATTCTGGAGAATCTAAATCCCTCTTATGGTCTGCATATGATGTACGTAAACACAGCCTAACATATACTTCTAAAAATTTAAAGATAGGTGGAGCCACTGAAAGGGCTCAACAATTAACAGCATTGTCTCTTCTTCCAGAGAACCTGGGATCAACTAACAGCAACTATATGGTGGCCCATCTCCAGTTCCAAGGGATCAGACAGACAGACAGACAGACTGACAGAGGTAAGGATGGAGGCCTGCCTGGACTTTCTTTCTTTCTTATACTTTGAAAAAAATGTTTATTTATTTATTTATTTATTTATTTATTTATTTATTTATTATTAGATATAAGGTAGCTGTTCAGACACTCCAGAAGAGGGTGTCAGATTCTGGAGAATCTAAATCCCTCTTTTGGTCTGCATATGATGTACATATACACAGCCTCACATATACTTCTAAAAATTTAAAGAAGGGTGGGGCCACTCTAAAAGCTCAACAATTAACAGCATTGTCTCCTCTTCCAGAGTACCTGGAATCAACTACCAGCAACTATATGGTGGCCCATCTCCAGTTCCATGGGATCAGACAGACAGACATACAGACAGTGATAAGGATGGCAGGCCTGCCTGGTCATTCTTTCTTTCTTATCCTTTTCAAAAAAATGTTTATATATTTATTTATGTATTTATTAGATATAAGTACACTGTAGCTGTCTTCAGACACCCCAGAAGAGGGTGTCAGATTCTGGAGAATCTAAATCCCTCTTACGGTCTGCATATGATTTACATAAACATAGCCTCACATATACTTATAAAAATTTAAAGATGTGTGGGGCCAATGAGAGGGCTCAACAATTAACAGCATTGTCTCCTCTTTCAGAGAACCTGGGATAAACTACCAGCACCTTATGGTGGCCCATCTCCAGTTCCAGTGGATCAGACAGACAGACAGACAGACAGAGAGACAGAGATAAGGATGGCAGGCCTGCCTGGTCTTTCTTTATTTCTTCTACTTTTTAAAAAATGTTTATTTATTTATTTATTTATTTATTTATTTAATTATTTATGTATTTATTAGATATAAGTACACTGTAGCCGTCTTCAGACACTCCAGAAGAGGGTGTCAGATTCTAGAGAATCTAAATCCCTCTTATGGTCTGAATATGATGTACATAATCACAGCCTCACATATACTTCTAAAAATTATATATAGGTGGGGCCACTGAAAGGACTCAACAATTAACAGCATTGTCTCCTCTTCCAGAGAACCTGGGATCAACTACCAGCACCTAAAAGGTGGCCCATCTCCAGTTCCAGGGGATCAGACAGACAGACAGACAGACAGAGATAAGGAGGGCAGGCCTGCCTGGTTTTTCTTTCTTTCTTATCCTTTTAAAATAATGTTTATTTATTTTTTATTTATTTATTTATGTATTTATTAGATATAAGTACACTGTAGTTGTCTTCAGACACTCCTGAAGAGGGTGTCAGATTCTGGAGAATCTAAATCCCTCTTATGGTCTGCATATGATGTACGTAAACACAGCCTAACATATACTTCTAAAAATTTAAAGATAGGTGGAGCCACTGAAAGGGCTCAACAATTAACAGCATTGTCTCTTCTTCCAGAGAACCTGGGATCAACTAACAGCAACTATATGGTGGCCCATCTCCAGTTCCAAGGGATCAGACAGACAGACAGACAGACTGACAGAGGTAAGGATGGAGGCCTGCCTGGACTTTCTTTCTTTCTTATACTTTGAAAAAAATGTTTATTTATTTATTTATTTATTTATTTATTTATTTATTTATTTATTTATTATTAGATATAAGGTAGCTGTTCAGACACTCCAGAAGAGGGTGTCAGATTCTGGAGAATCTAAATCCCTCTTTTGGTCTGCATATGATGTACATATACACAGCCTCACATATACTTCTAAAAATTTAAAGAAGGGTGGGGCCACTCTAAAAGCTCAACAATTAACAGCATTGTCTCCTCTTCCAGAGTACCTGGAATCAACTACCAGCAACTATATGGTGGCCCATCTCCAGTTCCATGGGATCAGACAGACAGACATACAGACAGTGATAAGGATGGCAGGCCTGCCTGGTCATTCTTTCTTTCTTATCCTTTTCAAAAAAATGTTTATATATTTATTTATGTATTTATTAGATATAAGTACACTGTAGCTGTCTTCAGACACCCCAGAAGAGGGTGTCAGATTCTGGAGAATCTAAATCCCTCTTACGGTCTGCATATGATTTACATAAACATAGCCTCACATATACTTATAAAAATTTAAAGATGTGTGGGGCCAATGAGAGGGCTCAACAATTAACAGCATTGTCTCCTCTTTCAGAGAACCTGGGATAAACTACCAGCACCTTATGGTGGCCCATCTCCAGTTCCAGTGGATCAGACAGACAGACAGACAGACAGAGAGACAGAGATAAGGATGGCAGGCCTGCCTGGTCTTTCTTTATTTCTTCTACTTTTTAAAAAATGTTTATTTATTTATTTATTTATTTATTTATTTATTTATTTATTTATTTAATTATTTATGTATTTATTAGATATAAGTACACTGTAGCCGTCTTCAGACACTCCAGAAGAGGGTGTCAGATTCTAGAGAATCTAAATCCCTCTTATGGTCTGAATATGATGTACATAATCACAGCCTCACATATACTTCTAAAAATTATATATAGGTGGGGCCACTGAAAGGACTCAACAATTAACAGCATTGTCTAATCTTCCAGAGAACCTGGGATCAACTACCAGCACCTAAAAGGTGGCCCATCTCCAGTTCCAGGGGATCAGACAGACAGACAGACAGACAGTGATAAGGATGGCAGGCCTGCCTGGTCTTTCTTTCTTTCTTATTTATTTTTTTTAAAAAATGTTCGTTTATTTATTTATTTATTTATTTATTTATTTATTTATTTATTTATTTATTATTAGATATAAGTACACTGTAGCTGTTCAGACACACCAGAAGAGGGTGTCAGATTCTGGAGAATCTAAATCCCTCTTATGGTCTGCATATGATGTACATAAACCCAGCCTCACATATACTTCTAATAATTTAAAGAAGGGTGGGGCCACTCTAAAAGCTCAAGAATTAACAGCATTGTCTCCTCTTCCAGAGTACCTGGGATCAACTACCAGCAACTATATGGTGGCCCATCTCCAGTTCCAGGGGATCAGACAGACAGACATACAGACAGTGATAAGGATGGCAGGCCCGCCTGGTCTTTCTTTCTTTCTTTCTTATCCTTTTAAAAAAATGTTTATTTATATATTTATTTATGTATTTATTAGATATATGTACACTGTAGCTGTCTTCAGACACTCCAGAAGAGGGTGTCAGATTCTGGAGAATCTAAATCCCTCTTTTTTTTTTTATTATTTTTTTTATATTTTTATTACATATTTTTTTCTCAATTACATTTCCAATACTATCCCAAAAGTCCCCCATAGCGCCCCCCACTTCCCTACCCACCCATTCCCATTCTTTTGGCCCTGGCATTCCCCTATATTGGGGCATATAAAGTTTGCAAGTCCAATGGGCCTCTCTTTCCATTGATGGCCGACTAGGCCATCTTTCGATACATATGCAGCTAGAGACAAGAGCTCCAGGGTTCTGGTTAGTACATCATGTTGTTCCAACAATAGGGTTGCAGATCCCTTTAGCTCCTTGGGTACTTTCTCTAGCTTCTCCATTGGGAGCCCTGTGATACATCCAATAGCTGACTGTGAACATCCACTCCTGTGTTTGCTAGGCCCCGGCATCATCTCACAAGAGACAGCTATATTTGGGTCCTTTCAGCAAAATCTTGCTAGTGTATGCAATGGTGTCAGCGTTTAGAAGCTGATTATGGGACGGATCCCTGGATACAGCAGTCTCTAAATGGTCCATCCTTTCATCACAGCTACGAACTTTGTCTCTGTAACTCCTTCCCTGGGTGTTTTGTTCCCAATTCTAAGAAGGTGCACAGTGTCCACACTTTGGTCTTCATTCTTCTTGAGTTTCATGCGTTTATCAAATTGTATCTTATATCTTGGGTATCCTAAGTTTTGGGCTAATATCCACTTATCAATGAATACATATTGTGTGAGTTCTTTTGTGATTATGTTACTTCACTCAAGATGATGCCCTCCAGGTCCATCCATTTGGCTAGGAATTTCATAAATTCATTCTTTTTAATAGCTGAGTAGTACTCCATTGTGTAAATGTACCATAATTTCTGTATCCATTCCTCTGTTGAGGGACATCTGGGTTCTTTCCAGCTTCTGGCTATTATAAATAGGGCTGCTATGAACATAGTGGAGCATGTGTCCTTTTTACCGGTTGGGACATCTTCTGGATATATGCCCAGGAGAGGTATTGCTGGATCCTCCGGTAGTACTATGTCCAATTTTCTGAGGAACCGCCAGACTGATTTCCAGAGTGGTTGTACAAGCTTGCAATCCCACCAACAATGGAGGAGTGTTCCTCTTTCTCCACATCCTCGCCAGCATCTGCTGTCACCTGAATTTTTGATCTTAGCCATTCTGACTGGTGTGAGGTGGAATCTCAGGGTTGTTTTGATTTGCATTTCCCTGATGATTAAGGATGTTGAACATTTTTTCAGGTGCTTCTCTGCCATTCGGTATTCCTCAGGTGAGAATTCTTTGTTCAGTTCTGAGCCCCATTTTTTAATGGGGTTATTTGACTTTCTGGAGTCCACCTTCTTGAGTTCTTTATATATATTGGATATTAGTCCCTTATCTGATTTAGGATAGGTGACGATCCTTTCCCAATCTGTTGGTGGTTTTTTTGTCTTATTGATGGTGTCTTTAGCCTTGCAGAAGCTTTGTAGTTTCATGAGGTCCCACTTGTCAATTCTCGATCTTACAGCACAAGCCATTACTGTTCTATTCAGGAATTTTTCCCCTGTGCCCATATCTTCAAGGCTTTTCCCCACTTTCTCCTCTATAAGTTTCAGTGTCTCTGGTTTTATGTGAAGTTCCTTGATCCACTTAGACTTGACCTTAGTACAAGGAGATAGGAATGGATCGATTCGCATTCTTCTACATGTTAACAACCAGTTGTGCCAGCACCATTTGTTGAAAATGCTGTCTTTCTTCCACTGGATGTTTTTAGCTCCCTTGTCGAAGATCAAGTGACCATAGGTGTGTGGGTTCATTTCTGGGTCTTCAATTCTATTCCATTGGTCTATTTGTCTGTCACTATACCAGTACCATGCAGTTTTTATCACAATTGCTCTGTAGTAGAGCTTTAGGTCCGGCATGGTGATTCCACCAGAGGTTCTTTTATCCTTGAGAAGAGTTTTTGCTATCCTAGGTTTTTTGTTATTCCAGATGAATTTGCAGATTGCACTTTCTAATTCGTTGAAGAATTGATTTGGAATTTTGATGGGGATTGCATTGAATCTGTAGATTGCTTTTGGCAAGATAGCCATTTTTACAATGTTGATCCTGCCAATCCATGAGCATGGGAGATCTTTCCATCTTCTGAGATCTTCTAGAATTTCTTTCTTCAGAGACTTGAAGTTTTTATTATACAGATCTTTCACTTCCTTATTTAGAGTCACGCCAAGATATTTTATATTATTTGTGACTATTGAGAAGGGTGTTGTTTCCCTAATTTCTTTCTCAGCCTGTTTATTCTTTGTGTAGAGAAAGGCCATTGATTTGTTTGAGTTAATTTTATATCCAGCTACTTCACCGAAGCTGTTTATCAGGCTTAGGAGTTTTCTGGTGGAATTTTTAGGGTCACTTATATATACTATCATATCATCTGCAAAGAGTGATATTTTGACTTCATCTTTTCCAATTTGTATCCCTTTGATCTCCTTTTGTTGTCGAATTGCTCTGGCTAGGACTTCAAGTACAATGTTGAATAGGTATGGAGAAAGTGGACAGCCTTGTCTAGTCCCTGATTTTAGAGGGATTGCTTCAAGCTTCTCACCATTTACTTTGATGTTGGCTACTGGTTTGCTGTAGATTGCTTTTATCATGTTTAGGTATGGGCCTTGAATTCCTGATCTTTCCAAGACTTTTATCATGAATGGGTGTTGGATCTTATCAAATGCTTTTTCCGCATCTAACGAGATGACCATGTGGTTTTTGTCTTTGAGTTTGTTTATATACTGGATTACGTTGATGGATTTCCGTATATTGAACCATCCCTGCATCCCTGGGATGAAACCTACTTGGTCAGGATGGATGATTGTTTTGATGTGTTCTTGGATTCGGTTAGCAAGAACTTTATTGAGGATTTTTGCATCAATATTCATAAGGGATATTGGTCTGAAGTTTTCTATCTTTGTTGGGTCTTTTTGTGGTTTAGGTATCAGAGTAATTGTGGCTTCATAGAATGAGTTGGGTAGAGTACCTTCTGTTTCTATTTTGTGGAATAGTTTGTGAAGAACTGGGATTAGATCTTCTTTGAAGGTCTGATAGAACTCTGCACTAAAACCATCTGGTCCTGGGCTTTTTTTAGTTGGGAGACTATTAATGACTGCTTCTATTTCTTTGGGGGATATAGGGCTGTTTAGATCATTAACCTGATCTTGATTCAACTTTGGTACCTGGTATCTGTCTAGGAACTTCTCCATTTCATCCAGGTTCTCCAGTTTTGTTGAGTATAGCCTTTGGTAGAAGGATCTGATGATGTTTTGGATGTCTTCAGGATCTGTTGTTATGTCTCCTTTTTCATTTCTGATTTTGTTAATTAGGATGCTTTCCCTGTGCCCTCTAGTGAGTCTGGCTAAGGGTTTATCTATCTTGTTGATTTTCTCAAAGAACCAGCTCCTTGATTGGTTGATTCTTTGAATAGTTTTTCTTGTTTCCACTTGGTTGATTTCACCCCTGAGTTTGATTATTTCCTGCCGTCTACTCCTCTTGGGTGAATTTGCTTCCTTTTGTTCTAGTGCTTTTAGGTGTGTTGTCAAGCTGCTAATGTGTGCTCTCTCTAGTTTCCTTTTGGAGGCACTCAGAGCTATGAGTTTTCCTCTTAGAAATGCTTTCATTGCGTCCCATAAGTTTGGGTATGTTGTGGCTTCATTTTCATTGAACTCTAAAAAGTCCTTAATTTCTTTCTTTATTCCTTCCTTGACCAAGGTATCATTGAGAAGAGTGTTGTTCAGTTTCCACGTGAAGGTTGGCTTTCTATTATTTATTTTGTTATTGAAGATCAGCCTTAGTCCATGGTGATCTGATAGGATGCATGGGACAATTTCAATATTTTTATATCTGTTGAGGCCTGCTTTGTGACCAATTATGTGGTCAATTTTGGAGAAGGTACTATGAGGTGCTGAGAAGAAGGTATATCCTTTTGTTTTAGGATAGAATGTTCTGTAGATATCTGCCAGATCCATTTGATTCATAATTTCTCTTAGTTTCACTGTGTCCCTGTTTAGTTTCTGTTTCCATGATCTGTCCATTGGTGAAAGTGGTGTGTTGAAGTCTCCCACTATTATTGTATGAGGTGCAATGTGTGCTTTGAGCTTTACTAAAGTTTCTTTAATGAATGTGGCTGCCTTTGTATTTGGAGCATAGATATTCAGGATTGATAGTTCCTCTTGGAGGATTTTACCTTTGATGAGTATGAAGTGTCCCTCCCTGTCTTTTTTAATGACTTTGGGTTGGAAGTCAATCTTATCAGATATTAGAATGGCTACTCCAGCTTGTTTCTTCATGCCATTTGCTTGGAAAATTGTTTTCCAGCCTTTCATTCTGAGGTAGTGTCTATCCTTTTCTCTGAGATGAGTTTCCTGTAAGCAGCAAAATGTTGGGTCTTGTTTGTGTAGCCAGTTTGTTAGTCTATGTCTTTTTATCGGGGAGTTGAGTCCATTGATATTAAGAGATATTAAGGAAAAGTAATTGTTGTTTCCTGTTATTTTTGTTGTTAAAGTTGGCATTCTGTTCTTGTGGCTGTCTTCTTTTAGGTTTGTTTAGGGATTACCTTCTTGTTGTTTCTAGGGCGTGGTTCCTGTCCTTGTATTGGTTTTTTTCTGTTATTATCCTTTGAAGGGCTGGATTCGTGGAGAGATAATGTGTGAATTTGGTTTTGTCGTGGAATACTTTGGTTTCTCCATCTATGTTAATTGAGAGTTTGGCTGGGTATAGTAGCCTGGGCTGGAATTTGTGTTCTTTTAGTGTCTGTATAACATCTGTCCAGGATCTTCTGGCTTTCATAGTCTCTGGTGAAAAGTCTGGTGTAATTCTGATAGGCTTGCCTTTATATGTTACTTGGCCTTTTTCTCTTACTGCTTTTAGTATTCTATCTTTATTTAGAGCATTTGTTGCTCTGATTATTATGTGTCGGGAGGTATTTCTTTTCTGGTCCAGTCTATTTGGAGTTCTGTAGGCTTCTTGTATGTTCATGGGCATCTCTTTCTTTAGATTTGGGAAGTTTTCTTCTATAATTTTGTTGAAGATGTTTGCTGGTCCTTTGAGTTGAAAATCTTCATTCTCATCCACTCCTATTATCCGTAGGTTTGGTCTTCTCATTATGTCCTGTATTTCTAGGATGTTTTGAGTTAGGATCTTTTTGCATTTTACATTTTCCTTGATTGTTGTGCCGATGTTCTCTATGGAATCTTCTGCACCTGAGATTCTCTCTTCCATCTCTTGTATTCTGTTGCTGATGCTCGTATCTATGGTTCCAGATTTCTTTCCTAGGGTTTCTATCTCCAGTGTTGCCTCATTTTGGGTTTTCTTTATTGTGTCTACTTCCCTTTTTAGGTCTAGTATGGTTTTGTTCATTTCCATCATCTGTTTGGATGTGTTTTCCTGTTTTTCTGTAAGGACTTCTACCTGTTTGATTATGTTATCATGTTTTTCTTTAAGGATTTGTAACTCTTTAGCAGTGTTCTCCTGCAATTCTTTAAGGGATTTTTGTGCTTCCTCTTTATTGTCTTCTGCCTTTTTAGCAGTGTTCTCCTGCATTTCTTTAAGTGTGTTATTAAAGTCCTTCTTGAAGTCCCCTATCATCATCAGGAGATATGCTTTTAAATCCGTGTCTAGCTTTTCCGGTGTGTTGGGGTGCCCTGGACTGGGCGAAGTGGGGGTGCTGGGTTCTGATGATGGTGAGTGGTCTTGGTTTCTGTTAGTAAGATTATTACGTTTACCTTTCGCCATTTGGTAATCTCTGGGGTTAGTTGTTATCGTTGTCACTATTTAAAGATTGGAGCAGAAGCTGTGTTCCACTCACCAGCAGTCTCTAAATCCTGCGGCGGGGGTCGTGGGTAGCTGACGGTACCCCGGTGCTGGTCCAGCCGGAAGAGGCCTGTGGTCCTACTCAGGCCGTTTTTCTGCTTCCCTAACTAATGCAGTTTCTGGTCCCGCGTGCAATTGGATTGGAGCAGAAGCTGTGTTCCACTCTCCAGAAGTCTTAAGATCCAGCAGTCCCAAAATCCTGCGGCAGGGGTCGTGGGTAGCTGGCGGGTGTCAGGCAACCCTGCGCTCCCGATACCCCGGCGCTGATCCGGCTGGATGAGGCCTGTGGTCCTACTCAGGCCGGTTTCTGCTTCCCTAACTAATCTCTAAATCCCTCTTATGGTCTGCATATTCGGTACATAAACACAGCCTTGCATATACTTCTAAAAATTTAAAGATGGGTGGGGCCACTGAGAGGGCTCAACAATTAACAGCATTGTCTCCTCTTTCAGAGAACCTGGGATAAACTACCAGCACCTTATGGTGGCCCATCTCCAGTTCCAGGGGATCAGACAGACAGACAGGCAGAAAGACAGAGATATGGATGGCAGGCCTGCCTGGTCTTTCTTTATTTCTTATACTTTTTAAAAAATGTTTATTTATTTATTTATTTATTTATTTATGTATTTATTAGATATAAGTACACTGTAGCCGTCTTCAGACACTCCAGAAGAGGGTGTCAGATTCTAGAGAATCTAAATCCCTCTTATGGTCTGAATATGATGTACATAAACACAGCCTCACATATACTTCTAAAAATTATAAATAGTTGGGGCCACTGAAAGGACTCAACAATTAACAGCATTGTCTCCTCTTCCAGAGAACCTGGGATCAACTACCAGCACCTAAAAGGTGGCCCATCTCCAGTTCCAGGGGATCAGACAGACAGACAGACAGATAGTGATAAGGATGGCAGTCCTGCCTGGTCTTTCTTTCTTTCTTATCCTTTTTAAAAAAATGTGTATTTATATATTTATTTATGTATTTATTAGATATAAGTACACTGTAGCTGTCTTCAGACACTCCAGAAGAGGGTGTCAGATTCTGGAGAATCTAAATCCCTTTTATGGTCTGCATATGATGTACATAAACACAGCCTCACATATACTTCTAAAAATTTAAAGATGTGTGAGGCCACTGAGAGGGCTCAACAATTAACAGCATTGTCTCCTCTTTCAGAGAACCTGGGATAAACTACCAGCACCTTATGGTGGCCCATCTCCAGTTCCAGTGGATCAGACAGACAGACAGACAGAGAGACAGAGATATGGATGGCAGGACTGACTGGTCTTTCTTTATTTCTTATACTTTTTAAAAAATGTTTATTTATTTATTCATTTATCTATTTATTTATGTATTTATTAGATATAAGTACACTGTAGCCGTCTTCAGACACTCCAGAAGATGGTGTCAGATTCTGGAGAATCTAAATCCCTCTTATGGTCTGAATATGATGTACATAAACACAGCCTCACTTATACTTGTAAAAATTAAAATGGGTGGGGCCACTGAAAGGGCTCAACAATTAACAGCATTGTCTCCTCTTCCAGAGAACCTGGGATCAACTACCAGCACCTACAAGGTGGCCCATCTCCAGTTCCAGGGGATCAGACAGACAGACAGACAGACAGAGATAAGTATGGCAGGCCTGCCTGGTCTTTCTTTCTTTCTTATGGTTTTAAAATAATGTTTATTTATTTATTTATTTATATATGTTTGTATTTATTAGATATAAGTACACTGTAGTTGTCTTCAGACACTCCAGAAGAGGGTGTCAGATTCTGGAGAAACTAAATCCCTCTTATGGTCTGCATATGATGTACATAAACACAGCCTAACATATACTTCTAAAAATTTAAAGATAGGTGGAGCCACTGAAAGGGCTCAACAATTAATAGCATTGTCTCCTCTTCCAGAGAACCTGGGATCAACTAACAGCAACTATATGGTGGCCCATCTCCAGTTCCAAGGGATCAGACAGTCTGACAGACAGACAGACTGACAGAGATTAGGATGGCAGGCCTGCCTGGTCTTTCTTTCTTTATTATCCTTTTTAAAAAATGTTTATTTATTTATGTATTTATTAGATATAAGTACACTGTAGCTGTCTTCATACACTCCAGAAGAGGGTGTCAGATTCTGGAGAATCTAAATCCCTCTTATGGTCTGCATATGATGTACATAAACACAGCCTCACATATACTACTAAAAATTTAACGATGGGTGGGGCCACTGAAAGTGTTCAACAATTAACAGCATTGTCTCCTCTTCCAGAGAACCTGGGATCAACTACCAGCACTTATATGGTGGCCCATCTCCAGTTCCAGGGGATCAGAACGACTGATAGACAGACAGACAGAGATAAGGATGGTAGGCCTGCCTGGTCTTTCTTTTTTCTTATCAGGTTTAAATAATGTTTATTTATTTATTTATTTATTTATTTATTTATTTATTTATTTATTTATTAGATATAAGTACACTGTAGCTGTCTTCAGACACTCCAGAAGAGGGTGTCAGATTCTGGAGAATCTAAATCCCTCTTATGGTCTGCATATGATGTACATAAACACAGACTCACATATACTTCTAAAAATTTAAAAATGGGTAGGGCCACTGATAGGGCTCAACAATTAAGAGCATTGTCTCCTCTTCCAGAGAACCTTGGATCAACTACCAGCAACTATATGGTGGCCCATCTCCAGTCCCCGCGGATCAGATAGACAGACAGACAGACAGGCAGAGATATGGATGGCAGGCCTGCCTGGTCTTTCTTTATTTCTTATCCTTTTTAAAAAATGTTTATTTATTTATTTATTTATTTATCTATTTATTTATTAGATATAAGTACACTGTAGCTGTCTTCAGACACTCCAGAAGAGGGTGTCAGATTCTGGACAATATAAATCCCTCTTATGGTCTGCATATGATGTACATAAACACAGCCTCACATATACTTCTAAATATTTAAAGATCGGTAGGGCCACTGATAGGGCTCAACAATTAACAGCATTGTCTCCTCTTCCAGAGAACCTGGGATCAACTACCAGCAACTTTATGGTAGCCCAACTCCAGTTCCAGGGGATCAGACAGACAGACAGACAGACAGAGATAAGGATGGTAGGCCTGCCTGGTCTTACTTTCTTTTTTATCCTTTTTAAAAAATGTTTATATATTTATTTATTAAAAAAAATGTTTATTTATATATTTATTTATGTATTTATTAGATATAAGTACAGACAGAGATATGGATGGCAGGCCTGCCTGGTCTTTCTGTATTTCTTATACTTTTTAAAAATGTTTATTTATTTATTTATTTATTTATTTATTTATTTATTTATTTATTAGATATAAGTACACTGTAGCCGTCTTCAGACACTCCAGAAAAGGGTATCAGATTCTAGAGAATCTAAATCCCTCTTATGGTCTGAATATGATGTACATAAACACAGCCTCACATAAACTTCTAAAAATTATAAATAGTTGGGGCCACTGAAAGGACTCAACAATTAACAGCATTGTCTCCTCTTCCAGAGAACCTGGGATCAACTACCAGCACCTAAAAGGTGGCCCATCTCCAATTCTAGGGGATCAGACAGACAGACAGACAGACAGTGATAAGGATGGCAGGCATGCCTGGTCTTTCTTTCTTTCTTATACTTTTTTTAAAAAAATGTTTATTTATTTATTTATTTATTTATTTATTTATTTATTTATTTATTTATTTATTATTAGATATAAGTACACTGTAGCTGTTCAGACACTCCAGAAGAGGGTGACAGATTCTGGAGAATCTAAATCCCTCTTATGGTCTGCATATGATGTACATAAACACAGCCTCACATATACTTCTAAAAATTTAAAGAAGGGTGGGGCCACTCTAAAAGCTCAACAATTAACAGCATTGTCTCCTCTTCCAGAGTACCTGGGATCAACTACCAGCAACTATATGGTGGCCCTTCTCCAGTTCCAGGGGATCAGACAGACAGACATACAGACAGTGATAAGGATGGCAGGCCTGCCTGGTCTTTCTTTCTTTTATTTTTATTTATTAGATATAAGTACACTGTAGCTGTCTTCAGACACTCCAGAAGAGGGTGTCAGATTCTGGAGAATCTAAATCCCTTTTATGGTCTGCATATGATGTACATAAACACAGCCTCACATATACTTCTAAAAATTTAAAGATGTGTGGGGCCACTGAGAGGGCTCAACAATTAACAGCATTGTCTCCTCTTTCAGAGAACCTGGGATAAACTACCAGCAACTTATGGTGGCCCATCTCCAGTTCCTTTGGATCAGACAGACAGACAGACAGAGAGACAGAGAAATGGATGGCAGGCCTGACTGGTCTTTCTTTATTTCTTATACTTTTTAAAAAATGTTTATTTATTCATTTATTTATTTATTTATGTATTTATTAGATATAAGTACACTGTAGCCGTCTTCAGACACTCCAGAAGATGGTGTCAGATTCTGGAGAATCTAAATCCCTCTTATGGTCTGAATATGATGTACATAAACACAGCCTCACATATACTTGTAAAAATTAAAAATGGGTGGGGCCACTGAAAGGGCTAAACAATTAACAGCATTGTCTCCTCTTCCAGAGAACCTGGGATCAACTACAAGCATCTACAAGGTGGCTCATCTCCAGTTCCAGGGGATCAGACAGACAGACAGACAGACAGAGATAAGGATGGCAGGCCTGCCTGGTCTTTCTTTCTTTATAATCCTTTTTAAAAAATATTTATTTATTTATGTATTTATTTATTTATGTATTTATTTATGTATTTATTTATTTATTTATTTATTTATTTATTTACTTATGTATTTATTATATATGAGTACACGGTAGCTGTCTTCAGTCACTCCAGTAGAGGGTGTCAGATTCTGGAGAATCTAAATCCTCTTATAATCTGAATATGATGTACATAAACACAGCCTCACATATACTTCTAAATATTTAAAGAAGTGTGGAGCCACTGAAAAGGCTCAACAATTAACAGCATTGTCTCCTCTTCCAGAGAACATTGGATCAACTACCAGCAACTATATGGTGGCCCATCTACAGTTCCAGGGGATCAGACAGACAGACAGACAGACAGACAGAGATAAGGATGGCAGGCCTTCCTGGTCTTACTTTCTTTCTTATCCTTTTTCAAAAATGTTTATTTATTTATTTGTGTATTTATTATATATAAGTACACTGTAGCTGTCTTCAGACACTCCAGTATAGGGTGTCAGATTCTGGATAATCTAAATCCTCTTATCATCTGAATATGATGTACATAAACACAGCCTCACATATACTTCTAAATATTTAAAGAAGTGTATGGCCACTGAAAGGGTTCAACAATTAACAGCATAGTCTCCTCTTCCAGAGAACCTTGGATCAACTACCAGCAACTATATGGTGCCCATCTCCAGTTCCCGGGGATCAGATAGACAGACAGATAGACAGACAGAGATATGGATGGCAGGCCTGCCTAGTCTGTCTTTCTTTCTTTCTTTCTTTCTTTCTTTCTTTCTTTCTTTCTTTCTTTCTTTCTTTCTTTCTTTCTTTCGTTCTTTCTTTCTTTCTTTCTTTCTTTCTTTCTTATCCTTTTTAAAAAATATTTATTTATTTATTTATTTATTTATTTATTTATTTATTTATCTATTTATTTATTAGATATAAGTACACTGTAGCTGTCTTCAGACACTCCAGAAGAGGGTGTCAGATTCTGGAGAATCTAAATCCCTCTTATGGTCTGCATATGATGTACATAAACACAGCCTCACATATACTTCTAAAAATTTAAAGATGTGTGGGGCCACTGAGAGGGCTCAACAGTTAACAGCATTGTCTTCTCTTTCAGAGAACCTGGGATAAACTACCAGCACCTTATGGTGGCCCATCTCCAGCTCCATTGGATCAGACAGACAGACAGACAGAGAGACAGAGATAAGGATGGCAGGCCTGCCTGGTCTTTCTTTATTTCTTATACTTTTTTAAAAATGTTTATTTATTTATTTATTTATTTATGTATTTATTAGATATAAGTACACTGTAGCCGTCTTCAGACACTCCAGAAGAGGGTGTCAGATTCTAGAGAATCTAAATCCTCTTATAATCTGAATATGATGTACATAAACACAGCCTCACATATACTTCTAAATATTTAAAGAAGTGTGGGGCCACTAAAAGGGATCAACAATTAACAGCATTGTCTCCTCTTCCAGAGAACCTTGGATCAACTACCAGCAACTATATGGTGGCCCATCTCCAGTTCCCGGGGATCAGATAGACAGACAGACAAACAGACAGAGATATGGATGGCAGGCCTGCCTGGAATTTGTTTCTTTCTTATCCTTTTTAAAAAAATGTTTATTTATTTATTTATTTATTTATTTATTTATTTATTTACTTATCTATTTATTTATTAGATATAAGTACACTGTTGCTGTCTTCAGACACTCCAGAAGAGGGTGTCAGATTCTGGAGAATCTAAATCCCTCTTATAGTCTGCATATGATGTACATAAACACAGCCTCATATAAACTTTTAAATATTTAAAGATGGGTGGCGCCACTGAAAAAGGTCAACAATGAACAGCATTGTCTCCTCTTCTAGAGAACCTGGGATCAACTACCAGCAACTATTCGTGGCCCATCTCCAGTTCCCAGGGATCAGAGAGACAGACAGACAGAGAGACAGATATATGGATGGCAGGCCTGCCTGGTCTTTTTTTCTGTCTTATCCTTTTAAAAAAATGTTTATTTATTTATTTATTTATTTATTTATTTATTTATTTATTTATGTATTTATTAGATATAAGTACACTGTAGCTGTTCAGACACTCCAGAAGAGGGTGTCAGATTCTGGAGAATCTAAATCCCTCTTATGGACTGCATATGATGTACATAAACACAGCCTCACATATACTTCTAAATATTTAAAGATGGGTAGCGCCACTGATTGGGCTCAACAATTAACAGCATTGTCTCCTCTTCCAGAGAACCTGGGATCAACTACCAGCAACTTTATGGTAGCCCATCTAGAGTTCCAGGGGATCAGACAGACAGACAGACAGACAGACAGAGATAAGGATGGCAGGCCTGCCTGGTCTTACTTTCTTTCTTATCCTTTTTAAAAAATGTTTATTTATTTATTTAGTTACTTATGTATTTATTATATATAAGTACACTGTAGCTGTCTTTAGTCACTCCAGTAGAGGGTGTCAGATTCTGGAGAATCTAAATCCTCTTATAATCTGAATATGATGTACATAAACACAGCCTCACATATACTTCTAAATATTTAAAGATGGGTAGGGCCACTGAAAGGGCTCAACAATTAAGAGCATTGTCTCCTCTTCCAGAGAACCTTGGATCAACTACCAGCAAATATATGGTGGCCCATCTCCAGTTCCAGGGGATCAGACAGACAGACAGACAGACAGACAGAGATAAGGATGGCAGGCCTTCCTGGTCTTACTTTCTTTCTTATCCTTTTTCAAAAATGTTTATTTATTTATTTATTTATTTATTTATTTATTTATTTATTTATGTATTTATTATATATAAGTACACTGTAGCTGTCTTCAGACACTCCAGTATAGAGTATCAGATTCTGGAGAATCTAAATCCTCTTATCATCTGAATATGATGTACATAAACACAGCCTCACATATACTTCTAAATATTTAAAGAAGTGTGGGGCCACTGAAAGGGCTCAACAATTAACAGCATTGTCTCCTCTTCCAGAGAACCTTGGATCAACTACCAGCAACTATATGGTGGCCCATATCCAGTTTCCGGGGATCAGATAGACAGACAGATAGACAGACAGAGATATGGATGGCAGGCCTGCCTAGTCTTTCTTTCTTTCTTTCTTTCTTTCTTTCTTTCTTTCTTTCTTTCTTTCTTTCTTTCTTTCTTTCTTTCTTATCCTTTTTAAAAAATATTTATTTATTTATTTATTTATTTATTTATCTATTTATTTATTAGATATAAGTACACTGTAGCTGTCTTCAGACCCTCCAGAAGAGGGTGTCAGATTCTGGAGAATCTAAATCCCTCTTATGGTCTGCATATGATGTAAATAAACACAGCCTCACATATACTTCTAAAAATTTAAAGATGTGTGGGGCCACTGAGAGGGCTCAACAATTAACAGCATTGTCTCCTCTTTCAGAGAACCTGGGATAAACTACCAGCACCTTATGGTGGCCCATCTCCAGTTCCTTTGGATCAGACAGACAGACAGACAGAGAGACAGAGATAAGGATGGCAGGCCTGCCTGGTCTTTCTTTATTTCTTATACTTTTTAAAAAATGTTTATTTATTTATTTATTTATTTATTTATTTATTTATTTATGTATTTATTAGATATAAGTATACTGTAGCCGTCTTCAGACACTCCAGAAGAGGGTGTCAGATTCTAGAGAATCTAAATCCTCTTATAATCTGAATATGATGTACATAAACACAGCCTCACATATACTTCTAAATATTTAAAGAAGTGTGGGGCCACTGAAAGGGCTCAACAATTAACAGCATTTTCTCCTCTTCCAGAGAACCTTGGATCAACTACCAGCAACTATATGGTGGCCCATCTCCAGTTCCAGGGGACCAGACAGACAGACAGACAGAAAGAGATAAGGATGGCAGGCCTGCCTGGTCTTACTTTCTTTCTTATCCTTTTTCAAAAATGTTTATTTATTTATTTTTTTATTTATTTATTTATTATATATAAGTACACTGTAGCTGTCTTCAGACACTCCATTATAGGGTGTCAGATTCTGCAGAATCTAAATCCTCTTATCATCTGAATATGATGTACATAAACACAGCCTCACATATACTTCTAAATATTTAAAGAAGTGTGGGGCCACTGAAAGGGCTCAACAATTAACAGCATTGTCTCCTCTTCCAGAGAACCTTGGATCAACTACCAGCAACTATATGGTGGCCCATCTCAAATTCCCGGGGATCAGATAGACAGACAGACAGACAGACAGACAGAGATATGGATGGCAGGCCTGCCTAGTCTTACATTCTTTCTTACTTATTTTTTTAAAAAAATGTTTGTTTATTTATTTATTTATTTATTTATTTATTTATTTATTTATTTATTCGATATAAGTACACTGTAGCTGTTCAGACACTCCAGAAGAGGGTGTCAGATTCTGGAGAATCTAAATCCCTCTTATGGTCTGCATATGATGTACATAAACACAGCCTCACATATACTTCTAAAAATTTAAAGAAGGGTGGGGCCACTCTAAAAGCTCAACAATTAACAGCATTGTCTCCTCTTCCAGAGTACCTGGGATCAAGTACCAGCAACTATATGGTGGCCCATCTCCAGTTCCAGGGGATCAGACAGACAGACATACAGACAGTGCTAAGGATGGCAGGCCTGCCTGGTCTTTCTTTCTTTCTTATCCTTTTTAAAAAAATGTTTATTTATATATTTATTTATGTAATTATTAGATATAAGTACACTGAAGCTGTCTTCAGACACTCGAGAAGAGGGTGTCAGATTCTGGAGAATCTAAATCCCTCTTATGGACTGCATATGATGTACATAAACACAGCCTCACATATACTTCTAAAAATTTAAAGATGTGTGGGCCACTGAGAGGGCTCAACAATTAACAGCATTGTCTCCTCTTTCAGAGAACCTGGGATAAACTACCAGCACCTTATGGTGGCCCATCTCCAGTTCCAGTGGATCAGACAGACAGACAGACAGAGAGACAGAGATAAGGATGGCAGGCCTGCCCTGTCTTTCTTTATTTCGTATACTTTTTAAAAAATGTTTATTTATTTATTTATTTATTTATTTATTTATTTATGTATTTATTAGATATAAGTACACTGTAGCCGTCTTCAGACCCTCCAGAAGAGGGTGACAGATTCTAGAGAATCTAAAACCCTCTTATGGTCTGAATATGATGTACATAAACACAGCATCACATATACTTCAAAAAATTAAAAATGGGTGGGGCCACTGAAAGGGCTCAACAATTAACAGCATTGTCTCCTCTTCCAGAGAACCTGGGATCAACTACCAGCAACTTTATGGTAGCCCATCTCCAGTTCCAGGGGATCAGACAGACAGAGAGACAGACAGAGATAAGGATGGCAGGCCTTCCTGGTCTTACTTTCTTTCTTATCCTTCTTAAAAAATGTTTATTTATTTATTTATTTACTTATGTATTTATTATATATAAGTACACTGTAGCTGTCTTCAGTCACTCCAGTAGAGGGTGTCAGATTCTGGAGAATAAATCCTCTTATAATCTGAATATGATGTACATAAACACAGCCTCACATATACTTCTAAATATTTAAAGAAGTGTGGGGCCACTGAAAGGGCTGAACAATTAACAGCATTGTCTCCTCTTCCAGAGAACCTTGGATCAACTACCAGCAACTATATGGTGGCCCATCTCCAGTTCCAGGGGTCAGACAGACAGACAGACAGACAGAGATAAGGATGGCAGGCCTGCCTTGTCTTACTTTCTTTCTTATCCTTTTTCAAAAATATTTATTTATTCATTCATTTATTTATTTATTTATTTATTTATTTATTTATTTATTTATGTATTTATTAGATATAAGGACACTGTAGCTGTCTTCAAACACTCCAGTATAGGGTGTCAGATTCTGGAGAATCTAAATCCTCTTATAATCTGAATATGATGTACATAAACACAGCCTCACATATACTTCTAAATATTTAAAGAAGTGTGGGGCCACTGAAAGGGCTCACAATTAAGAGCATTGGCTCCTCTTCCAGAGAACCTTGGATCAACTACCAGCAACTATATGGTGGCCCATCTCCAGTTCCCGGGAAATCAGATAGACAGACAGACAGACAGACAGACAGAGATATGGATGGCAGGCCTGCCTGGTCTTTCTTTCTTTCTTATCCTTTTTAAAAAATGTTTATTTATTTATTAATTTATTTATTTATGTATTTATTAGATATAAGTACACTGTAGCCGTCTTCAGACACTCCAGAAGAGGGTGTCAGATTCTAGAGAATCTAAATCCCTCTTATATCTGCATATGATGTACATAAACACAGCCTCACATATTCTTCTAAAAATTAAAAATGGGTGGGGCCACTGAACGGACTCAACAATTAACAGCATTGTCTCCTCTTCCAGAGAACCTGGGATCAACCTCCAGCACCTATAAGGTGGCCCATCTCCAGTTCCAGGGGATCAGACAGACAGACAGACAGACAGAGATAAGGATGGCAGGCCTGCCTGGTCTTTCTTTTTTCTTATCCTTTTAAAAAATATTTATTTATTTATTTATTTATTTATTTATTTATTTATTTATTTATTCATTCATTTATTTATGTATTTATTAGATATAAGTACACTGTAGCTGTTCAGACACTCCAGAAGAGGGTGTCAGTTTCTGGAGAATCTAAATCCCTCTTATGGTCTTCATATGATGTACATTAACACAGCCTAACATATACTTCTAAAAATTTAAAGATGTGTGGGGCCACTGAGAGGGCTCAACAATTAACAGCATTGTCTCCTCTTTCAGAGAACCTGGGATAAACTACCATCACCTTATGGTGGCCGATCTCCAGTTCCAGTGGATCAGACAGACAGACAGACAGAGAGACAGAGATAAGGATGGCAGGCCTGCCTGGTCTTTCTTTATTTCTTATATTTTTTAAAAAATGTTTATTTATTTATTTATTTATTTATTTATTTATTTATTTATTTATTTATGTATTTATTAGATATAAGTACACTGTAGCCGTCTTCAGACACTCCAGAAGAGGGTGACAGATTCTAGAGGATCTAAAACACTCTTATGGTCTGAATATGATGTACATAAACACAGCATCACATATACTTCTAAAAATTAAAAATGGGTGGGCCACTGAAAGGGCTCAACTATTAACAGCATTGTCTCCTCTTCCAAAGAAACTGGAATCAACTACCAGCAACTATATGGTGGCCCATCTCCAGTTCCAGGGGATCAGACAGACAGACAGACAGACAGACAGAGATAAGGATGGCAAGCCTGCCTGGTCTTACTTTCTTTCTTATCCTTTTTAAAAAATGTTTATTTATTTATTTATTTATTTATTTATTTATGTATGTATTTATTAGATATAAGTACATTGTAGCTGTCTTCAGACACTCCAGAAGAGGGTGTCAGATTCTGGAGAATATAAATCCCTCTTATGGTCTGCATATGATGTACATAAACACAGCCTCACATATACTTCTAAATATTTAAAGATGGGTAGGGCCACTGATAGGGCTCAACAATTAACAGCATTGTCTCCTCTTCCAGAGAACCTGGGATCAACTACTAGCAACTTTATGGTAGCCCATCTCCAGTTCCAGGGGATCAGACAGACAGAGAGACAGACAGAGATAAGGATGGCAGGCTTGCCTGGTCTTACTTTCTTTCTTATCCTTTTTAAAAAATGTTTATTTATTTATTTATTTACTTATGTATTTATTATATATAAGTACACTGTAGCTGTCTTCAGTCACTCCAGTAGAGGGTGTCAGATTCTGGAGAATCTAAATCCTCTTATAATCTGAATAAGATGTACATAAACACAGCCTCACATATACTTCTAAATATTTAAAGAATTGTAGGGCCACTGAAAGGGCTCAACAATTAACAGCATTGTCTCCTCTTCCAGAGAACGTTGGATCAACTACCAGCAACTATATGGTGGCCCATCTCCAGTTCCCGGGGATCAGATAGACAGACAGACAGACAGACAGAGATATGGATGGCAGGCCTGCCTGGTCTTTCTTTCTTACTTATCCTTTTTAAAAAATGTTTATTTATTTATTTATTTTTTTATCTATTTATTTATTAGATATAAGTACACTGTAGCTGTCTTCAGACACTCCAGAAGAGGGTGTCAGATTCTGGAGATTCTAAATACCTCTTATGGTCTGCATATGATGTACATAAACACAGCCTCACATATACTTCTAAATATTTAAAGATGGGTGGCTCCACTGAAAGGGCTCAACAATTAACAGCATTGTCTCCTCTTCCGGAGAACCTGGGATCAACTACCAGCAACTATTCGTGGCCCATCTCCAGTTCCCAGGGATCAGATATACAGACAGAGAGACAGACAGAGATATGGATGGCAGGCCTGCCTGGTCTTTCTTTATTTCATATACTTTTAAAAAAATGTTTATTTATTTATTAATTTATTTATTTATGTATTTATTAGATATAAGTACACTGTAGCCGTCTTCAGACACTCCAGAAGAGGGTGTCAGATTCTAGAGAATCTAAATCCCTCTTATGGTCTGCATATGATGTACATAAACACAGCCTCACATATACTTCTAAAAATTAAAAATGAGTGGGGCCAATGAAAGGACACAACAATTAACAGCATTGTATCCTCTTCCAGAGAACCTGGGATCAACCTCCAGAACCTACAAGGTGGCCCATCTCCAGTTCCAGGGGATCAGACAGACAGACAGACAGACAGAGATAAGGATGGCAGGCCAGCCTGGTCTTTCTTTCTTTCTTATCCTTTTAAAAAAATATTTTTTTATTTATTTATTTATTTATTTATTTATTTATTTATTTATTTATTAGATATAAGTACACTGTAGCTGTTCAGAAACTCCAGAAGAGGGTGTCAGATTCTGGAGAATCTAAATCCCTCTTATGGTCTTCATATGATGTACATAAACACAGCCTAACATATACTTCTAAAAATTAAAAGATGTGTGGGGCCACTGAGAGGGCTCAACTATTAACAGCATTGTCTCCTCTTATAGAGAACCTGGGATCAACTACCAGCAACTATATGGTGGTCCATCTCCAGTTCCAGGGGATCAGACAGACAGACATACAGACAGTGATAAGGATGGCAGGCCTGCCTGGTCTTTCTTTCTTACTTATCCTTTTTTAAAAAATGTTTATTTATATATTTATTTATGTATTTATTAGATATAAGTACACTGTAGCTGTCTTCAGACACTCCAGAAGAGGGTGTCAGATTCTGGAGAATCTAAATCCCTCTTATGGTCTGCATATGATGTACATAAACACAGCCTCACATATACTTCTAAAAATTTAAAGATGTGTGGGGCCACTGAGAGGGCTCAACAATTAACAGCATTGTCTCCTCTTTCAGAGAACCTGGGATAAACTACCAGCACCTTATGGTGGCCCATCTCCAGTTCCAGTGGATCAGACAGACAGACAGACAGAGAGACAGAGATAAGGTTGGCAGGACTGCCTGGTCTTTCTTTATTTCTTATTCTTTTTAATAAAGTTTATTTATTTATTTATTTATTTATTTATTAGATATAAGTACACTGTAGCTGTTCAGACACTCCAGAAGAGGGTGTCAGATTCTGGAGAATCTAAATCCTTCTTATGGTCTGCATATGATGTACATAAACACAGCCTCACATATACTTCTAAAAATTTAAAGAAGGGTGGGGCCACTGAAAGGGCTCAACAATTAACAGCATTGTCTCCTCTTCCAGAGAACCTGGGATCAACTAACAGCAACTATATGGTGGCCCATCTCCAGTTCCAAGGGATCAGACAGACTGACAGACAGACAGACTGACAGAGATAAGGATGGCAGGTTTGCCTGGTCTTTCTTTTTTTCTTATCCTTTTTAAAAAATATTTATTTATTTATTTATATGTTTATTAGATATAAGTACACTGTAGCCGTCTTCAGACACTCCAGAAGAAGGTGTCAGATTCTGGAGAATCTAAATCCCTATTATGGTCTTCATATGATGTACATAAACACAGCCTAACATATACTTCTAAAAATTAAAAGATGTGTGGGGCCACTGAGAGGGCTCAACAATTAACAGCATTGTCTCCTCTTATAGAGAACCTGGGATCAACTACCAGCAACTATATGGTGGTCCATCTCCAGTTCCAGGGGATCAGACAGACAGACAGACAGACAGACAGTGAAAAGGATGGCAGGCCTGCCTGGTCTTTCTTTCTTTCTTATTTTTTTTTTAAAAAAAATGTTTGTTTATTTATTTATTTATTTATTTATTTATTAGATATAAGTACACTGTAGCTGTTCAGACACTCCAGAAGAGGGTGTCAGATTCTGGAGAATCTAAATCCCTCTTATGGTCTGCATATGATGTACATAAACACAGCCTCACATTTACTTCTTAAAATTTAAAGGGGGGGGCACTGAAAGGGCTCAGCAATTAACAGCATTGTCTCCTCTTACAGAGAACCTGGGATCAACTACCTGCAACTATATGGTGGCCCATCTCCACTCCCAGGGGATCAGACAGACAGAAGACAGACAAGGATAAGGATGGCAGGCCTGCCTGGTCTTTCTTTCTTTCTTATCCTTTTTAAAAAATTTTTATTTATTTATGTATTTATTAGATATAAGTACACTGTAGCTGTCTTCAGACACTCCAGAAGAGGGTGTCAGATTCTGATGAATCTAAATCCCTGTTCTGGTCTGCATATGATGTACATAAACACAGCCTGACGTACACTTCTAAAAATTTAAAGATGGGTAGGGCCACTGATAGGGCTCAACAATTAACAGCATTGTCTCCTCTTCCAGAGAACCTGGGTTCAACTACGAGCAACTATATGGTAGCACATCTCCAGTTCCAGGGGATCAGACAGACAGACAGACAGAGATAAGGATGGCAGGCCTGCCTGGTCTTACTTTCTTTCTTATCCTTTTTAAAAAATGTTTATTTATTTATTTATTTATTTATTTATGTATTTATTATATATAAGTACACTGTAGCTGTCTTCAGTCACTCCAGTAGAGGGTGTCAGATTCTGAAGAATCTAAATCCTCTTATAATCTGAATATGATGTACATAAACACAGCCTCACATATACTTCTAAATATTTAAAGAAGTGTGGGGCCATTGAAAGGGCTCAACAATTAACAGCATTGTCTCCTCTTCCAGAGAACCTTGGATCAACTACCAGCAACTATATGGTGGCCCATCTCCAGTTCCCGGGGATCAGATAGACAGACAGACAGACAGACAGAGATATGGATGGCAGGCCTGCCTGGTCTATCTTTCTTACTTATCCTTTTTAAAAAATGTTTATTTATTTATTTTTTTTTATCTATTTATTTATTAGATATAAGTACACTGTAGCTGTCTTCAGACACTCCAGAAGAGGGTGTCAGATTCTGGAGATTCTAAATACCTCTTATGGTCTGCATATGATGTACATAAACACAGCCTCACATATACTTCTAAATATTTAAAGATGGGTGGCTCCACTGAAAGGGCTCAACAATTAACAGCATTGTCTCCTCTTTCAGAGAACCTGGGATAAACTACCAGCACCTTATGGTGGCCCATCTCCAGTTCCAGTGGATCAGACAGACAGACCGACAGAGAGACAGAGATAAGGTTGGCAGGACTGCCTGGTCTTTCTTTATTTCTTATTCTTTTTAATAAAGTTTATTTATTTATTTATTTATTTATTTATTTATTAGATATAAGTACACTGTAGCTGTTCAGAAACTCCAGAAGAGGGTGTCAGATTCTGGAGAATCTAAATCCCTCTTATGGTCTTCATATGATGTACATAAACACAGCCTAACATATACTTCTAAAAATTAAAAGATGTGTGGGGCCACTGAGAGGGCTCAACTATTAACAGCATTGTCTCCTCTTATAGAGAACCTGGGATCAACTACCAGCAACTATATGGTGGTCCATCTCCAGTTCCAGGGGATCAGACAGACAGACATACAGACAGTGATAAGGATGGCAGGCCTGCCTGGTCTTTCTTTCTTACTTATCCTTTTTAAAAAAATGTTTATTTATATATTTATTTATGTATTTATTAGATATAAGTACACTGTAGCTGTCTTCAGACACTCCAGAAGAGGGTGTCAGATTCTGGAGAATCTATATCCCGCTTATGGTCTGCATATGATGTACATAAACACAGCCTCACATATACTTCTAAAAATTTAAAGATGTGTGGGGCCACTGAGAGCGCTCAACAATTAACAGCATTGTCTCCTCTTTCAGAGAACCTGGGATAAACTACCAGCACCTTATGGTGGCCCATCTCCAGTTCCAGTGGATCAGACAGACAGACAGACAGAGAGACAGAGATAAGGTTGGCAGGACTGCCTGGTCTTTCTTTATTTCTTATTCTTTTTAATAAAGTTTATTTATTTATTTATTTATTTATTTATTTATTAGATATAAGTACACTGTAGCTGTTCAGACACTCCAGAAGAGGGTGTCAGATTCTGGAGAATCTAAATCCTTCTTATGGTCTGCATATGATGTACATAAACACAGCCTCACATATACTTCTAAAAATTTAAAGAAGGGTGAGGCCACTGAAAGGGCTCAACAATTAACAGCATTGTCTCCTCTTCCAGAGAACCTGGGATCAACTAACAGCAACTATATGGTGGCCCATCTCCAGTTCCAAGGGATCAGACAGACTGACAGACAGACAGACTGACAGAGATAAGGATGGCAGGTTTGCCTGGTCTTTCTTTTTTTCTTATCCTTTTTAAAAAATATTTATTTATTTATTTATATGTTTATTAGATATAAGTACACTGTAGCCGTCTTCAGACACTCCAGAAGAAGGTGTCAGATTCTGGAGAATCTAAATCCCTATTATGGTCTTCATATGATGTACATAAACACAGCCTAACATATACTTCTAAAAATTAAAAGATGTGTGGGGCCACTGAGAGGGCTCAACAATTAACAGCATTGTCTCCTCTTATAGAGAACCTGGGATCAACTACCAGCAACTATATGGTGGTCCATCTCCAGTTCCAGGGGATCAGACAGACAGACAGACAGACAGACAGTGAAAAGGATGGTAGGCCTGCTTGGTCTTTCTTTCTTTCTTATCCTTTTTTTAAAAAAAATGTTTGTTTATTTATTTATTTATTTATTTATATATTAGATATAAGTACACTGTAGCTGTTCAGACACTCCAGAAGAGGGTGTCAGATTCTGGAGAATCTAAATCCCTCTTATGGTCTGCATATGATGTACATAAACACAGCCTCACATTTACTTCTTAAAATTTAAAGGGGGGGGCACTGAAAGGGCTCAGCAATTAACAGCATTGTCTCCTCTTACAGAGAACCTGGGATCAACTACCTGCAACTATATGGTGGCCCATCTCCACTCCCAGGGGATCAGACAGACAGAAGACAGACAAGGATAAGGATGGCAGGCCTGCCTGGTCTTTCTTTCTTTCTTATCCTTTTTAAAAAATTTTTATTTATTTATGTATTTATTAGATATAAGTACACTGTAGCTGTCTTCAGACACTCCAGAAGAGGGTGTCAGATTCTGATGAATCTAAATCCCTGTTCTGGTCTGCATATGATGTACATAAACACAGCCTGACGTACACTTCTAAAAATTTAAAGATGGGTAGGGCCACTGATAGGGCTCAACAATTAACAGCATTGTCTCCTCTTCCAGAGAACCTGGGTTCAACTACGAGCAACTATATGGTAGCACATCTCCAGTTCCAGGGGATCAGACAGACAGACAGACAGAGATAAGGATGGCAGGCCTGCCTGGTCTTACTTTC
This sequence comes from Mus caroli, assembly GCF_978045245.1. Taxonomy (NCBI): domain Eukaryota; kingdom Metazoa; phylum Chordata; class Mammalia; order Rodentia; family Muridae; genus Mus; species Mus caroli. The sequence continues at coordinate 1,001,650 of NW_028227306.1, read as the reverse complement.
TTTCTTATCCTTTTTAAAAAATGTTTATTTATTTATTTATTTACTTATGTATTTATTATATATAAGTACACTGTAGCTGTCTTCAGTCACTCCAGTAGAGGGTGTCAGATTCTGGAGAATCTAAATCCTCTTATAATCTGAATATGATGTACATAAACACAGCCTCACATATACTTCTAAATATTTAAAGAAGTGTGGGGCCATTGAAAGGGCTCAACAATTAACAGCATTGTCTCCTCTTCCAGAGAACCTTGGATCAACTACCAGCAACTATATGGTGGCCCATCTCCAGTTCCCGGGGATCAGATAGACAGACAGACAGACAGACAGAGATATGGATGGCAGGCCTGCCTGGTCTATCTTTCTTACTTATCCTTTTTAAAAAATGTTTATTTATTTATTTTTTTTATCTATTTATTTATTAGATATAAGTACACTGTAGCTGTCTTCAGACACTCCAGAAGAGGGTGTCAGATTCTGGAGATTCTAAATACCTCTTATGGTCTGCATATGATGTACATAAACACAGCCTCACATATACTTCTAAATATTTAAAGATGGGTGGCTCCACTGAAAGGGCTCAACAATTAACAGCATTGTCTCCTCTTTCAGAGAACCTGGGATAAACTACCAGCACCTTATGGTGGCCCATCTCCAGTTCCAGTGGATCAGACAGACAGACCGACAGAGAGACAGAGATAAGGTTGGCAGGACTGCCTGGTCTTTCTTTATTTCTTATTCTTTTTAATAAAGTTTATTTATTTATTTATTTATTTATTTATTTATTTATTTATTAGATATAAGTACACTGTAGCTGTTCAGACACTCCAGAAGAGGGTGTCAGATTCTGGAGAATCTAAATCCTTCTTATGGTCTGCATATGATGTACATAAACACAGCCTCACATATACTTCTAAAAATTTAAAGAAGGGTGGGGCCACTGAAAGGGCTCAACAATTAACAGCATTGTCTCCTCTTCCAGAGAACCTGGGATCAACTAACAGCAACTATATGGTGGCCCATCTCCAGTTCCAAGGGATCAGACAGACTGACAGACAGACAGACTGACAGAGATAAGGATGGCAGGTTTGCCTGGTCTTTCTTTTTTTCTTATCCTTTTTAAAAAATATTTATTTATTTATTTATATGTTTATTAGATATAAGTACACTGTAGCCGTCTTCAGACACTCCAGAAGAAGGTGTCAGATTCTGGAGAATCTAAATCCCTATTATGGTCTTAATATGATGTACATAAACACAGCCTAACATATACTTCTAAAAATTAAAAGATGTGTGGGGCCACTGAGAGGGCTCAACAATTAACAGCATTGTCTCCTCTTATAGAGAACCTGGGATCAACTACCAGCAACTATATGGTGGTCCATCTCCAGTTCCAGGGGATCAGACAGACAGACAGACATACAGACAGTGAAAAGGATGGCAGGCCTGCCTGGTCTTTCTTTCTTTCTTATCCTTTTTTTAAAAAAAATGTTTGTTTGTTTATTTATTTATTTATTTATTTATTTATTAGATATAAGTACACTGTAGCTGTTCAGACACTCCAGAAGAAGGTGTCAGATTCTGGAGAATCTAAATCCCTCTTATGGTCTGCATATGATGTACATAAACACAGCCTCACATTTACTTCTTAAAATTTAAAGGGGGGGGCACTGAAAGGGCTCAGCAATTAACAGCATTGTCTCCTCTTACAGAGAACCTGGGATCAAATACCTGCAACTATATGGTGGCCCATCTCCACTCCCAGGGGATCAGACAGACAGAAGACAGACAAGGATAAGGATGGCAGGCCTGCCTAGTCTTTCTTTCTTTCTTATCCTTTTTAAAAAATTTTTATTTATTTATGTATTTATTAGATATAAGTACACTGTAGCTGTCTTCAGACACTCCAGAAGAGGGTGTCAGATTCTGATGAATCTAAATCCCTGTTCTGGTCTGCATATGATGTACATAAACACAGCCTCACATATACTTCTAAAAATTTAAAGATGTGTGGGGCCACTGAGAGGGCTCAACAATTAACAGCATTGTCTCCTCTTTCAGAGAACCTGGGATAAACTACCAGCACCTTATGGTGGCCCATCTCCAGTTCCAGTGGATCAGACAGACAGACCGACAGAGAGACAGAGATAAGGTTGGCAGGACTGCCTGGTCTTTCTTTATTTCTTATTCTTTTTAATAAAGTTTATTTATTTATTTATTTATTTATTTATTTATTTATTTATTTATTTATTTATTAGATATAAGTACACTGTAGCTGTTCAGAAACTCCAGAAGAGGGTGTCAGATTCTGGAGAATCTAAATCCCTCTTATGGTCTTCATATGATGTACATAAACACAGCCTAACATATACTTCTAAAAATTAAAAGATGTGTGGGGCCACTGAGAGGGCTCAACTATTAACAGCATTGTCTCCTCTTATAGAGAACCTGGGATCAACTACCAGCAACTATATGGTGGTCCATCTCCAGTTCCAGGGGATCAGACAGACAGACATACAGACAGTGATAAGGATGGCAGGCCTGCCTGGTCTTTCTTTCTTACTTATCCTTTTTAAAAAAAATGTTTATTTATATATTTATTTATGTATTTATTAGATATAAGTACACTGTAGCTGTCTTCAGACACTCCAGAAGAGGGTGTCAGATTCTGGAGAATCTAAATCCCTCTTATGGTCTGCATATGATGTACATAAACACAGCCTCACATATACTTCTAAAAATTTAAAGATGTGTGGGGCCACTGAGAGGGCTCAACAATTAACAGCATTGTCTCCTCTTTCAGAGAACCTGGGATAAACTACCAGCACCTTATGGTGGCCCATCTCCAGTTCCAGTGGATCAGACAGACAGACAGACAGAGAGACAGAGATAAGGTTGGCAGGACTGCCTGGTCTTTCTTTATTTCTTATTCTTTTTAATAAAGTTTATTTATTTATTTATTTATTTATTTATTAGATATAAGTACACTGTAGCTGTTCAGACACTCCAGAAGAGGGTGTCAGATTCTGGAGAAACTAAATCCTTCTTATGGTCTGCATATGATGTACATAAACACAGCCTCACATATACTTCTAAAAATTTAAAGAAGGGTGGGGCCACTGAAAGGGCTCAACAATTAACAGCATTGTCTCCTCTTCCAGAGAACCTGGGATCAACTAACAGCAACTATATGGTGGCCCATCTCCAGTTCCAAGGGATCAGACAGACTGACAGACAGACAGACTGACAGAGATAAGGATGGCAGGTTTGCCTGGTCTTTCTTTTTTTCTTATCCTTTTTAAAAAATATTTATTTATTTATTTATATGTTTATTAGATATAAGTACACTGTAGCCGTCTTCAGACACTCCAGAAGAAGGTGTCAGATTCTGGAGAATCTAAATCCCTATTATGGTCTTCATATGATGTACATAAACACAGCCTAACATATACTTCTAAAAATTAAAAGATGTGTGGGGCCACTGAGAGGGCTCAACAATTAACAGCATTGTCTCCTCTTATAGAGAACCTGGGATCAACTACCAGCAACTATATGGTGGTCCATCTCCAGTTCCAGGGGATCAGACAGACAGACAGACAGACAGACAGTGAAAAGGATGGCAGGCCTGCCTGGTCTTTCTTTCTTTCTTATTTTTTTTTTAAAAAAAATGTTTGTTTATTTATTTATTTATTTATTTATTTATTAGATATAAGTACACTGTAGCTGTTCAGACACTCCAGAAGAGGGTGTCAGATTCTGGAGAATCTAAATCCCTCTTATGGTCTGCATATGATGTACATAAACACAGCCTCACATTTACTTCTTAAAATTTAAAGGGGGGGGCACTGAAAGGGCTCAGCAATTAACAGCATTGTCTCCTCTTACAGAGAACCTGGGATCAACTACCTGCAACTATATGGTGGCCCATCTCCACTCCCAGGGGATCAGACAGACAGAAGACAGACAAGGATAAGGATGGCAGGCCTGCCTGGTCTTTCTTTCTTTCTTATCCTTTTTAAAAAATTTTTATTTATTTATGTATTTATTAGATATAAGTACACTGTAGCTGTCTTCAGACACTCCAGAAGAGGGTGTCAGATTCTGATGAATCTAAATCCCTGTTCTGGTCTGCATATGATGTACATAAACACAGCCTCACGTACACTTCTAAAAATTTAAAGATGGGTAGGGCCACTGATAGGGCTCAACAATTAACAGCATTGTCTCCTCTTCCAGAGAACCTGGGTTCAACTACGAGCAACTATATGGTAGCACATCTCCAGTTCCAGGGGATCAGACAGACAGACAGACAGAGATAAGGATGGCAGGCCTGCCTGGTCTTACTTTCTTTCTTATCCTTTTTAAAAAATGTTTATTTATTTATTTATTTACTTATGTATTTATTATATATAAGTACACTGTAGCTGTCTTCAGTCACTCCAGTAGAGGGTGTCAGATTCTGGAGAATCTAAATCCTCTTATAATCTGAATATGATGTACATAAACACAGCCTCACATATACTTCTAAATATTTAAAGAAGTGTGGGGCCATTGAAAGGGCTCAACAATTAACAGCATTGTCTCCTCTTCCAGAGAACCTTGGATCAACTACCAGCAACTATATGGTGGCCCATCTCCAGTTCCCGGGGATCAGATAGACAGACAGACAGACAGACAGAGATATGGATGGCAGGCCTGCCTGGTCTATCTTTCTTACTTATCCTTTTTAAAAAATGTTTATTTATTTATTTTTTTTTATCTATTTCTTTATTAGATATAAGTACACTGTAGCTGTCTTCAGACACTCCAGAAGAGGGTGTCAGATTCTGGAGATTCTAAATACCTCTTATGGTCTGCATATGATGTACATAAACACAGCCTCACATATACTTCTAAATGTTTAAAGATGGGTGGCTCCACTGAAAGGGCACAACAATTAACAGCATTGTCTCCTCTTTCAGAGAACCTGGGATAAACTACCAGCACCTTATGGTGGCCCATCTCCAGTTCCAGTGGATCAGACAGACAGACCGACAGAGAGACAGAGATAAGGTTGGCAGGACTGCCTGGTCTTTCTTTATTTCTTATTCTTTTTAATAAAGTTTATTTATTTATTTATTTATTTATTTATTTATTTATTTATTTATTTATTTATTTATTAGATATAAGTACACTGTAGCTGTTCAGACACTCCAGAAGAGGGTGTCAGATTCTGGAGAATCTAAATCCTTCTTATGGTCTGCATATGATGTACATAAACACAGCCTCACATATACTTCTAAAAATTTAAAGAAGGGTGGGGCCACTGAAAGGGCTCAACAATTAACAGCATTGTCTCCTCTTCCAGAGAACCTGGGATCAACTAACAGCAACTATATGGTGGCCCATCTCCAGTTCCAAGGGATCAGACAGACTGACAGACAGACAGACTGACAGAGATAAGGATGGCAGGTTTGCCTGGTCTTTCTTTTTTTCTTATCCTTTTTAAAAAATATTTATTTATTTATTTATATGTTTATTAGATATAAGTACACTGTAGCCGTCTTCAGACACTCCAGAAGAAGGTGTCAGATTCTGGAGAATCGAAATCCCTATTATGGTCTTCATATGATGTACATAAACACAGCCTAACATATACTTCTAAATATTAAAAGATGTGTGGGGCCACTGAGAGGGCTCAACAATTAACAGCATTGTCTCCTCTTATAGAGAACCTGGGATCAACTACCAGCAACTATATGGTGGTCCATCTCCAGTTCCAGGGGATCAGACAGACAGACAGACAGACAGACAGTGAAAAGGATGGCAGGCCTGCCTGGTCTTTCTTTCTTTCTTATCCTTTTTTAAAAAAAAATGTTTGTTTGTTTATTTATTTATTTATTTATTTATTAGATATAAGTACACTGTAGCTGTTCAGACACTCCAGAAGAAGGTGTCAGATTCTGGAGAATCTAAATCCCTCTTATGGTCTGCATATGATGTACATAAACACAGCCTCACATTTACTTCTTAAAATTTAAAGGGGGGGGCACTGAAAGGGCTCAGCAATTAACAGCATTGTCTCCTCTTACAGAGAACCTGGGATCAAATACCTGCAACTATATGGTGGCCCATCTCCACTCCCAGGGGATCAGACAGACAGAAGACAGACAAGGATAAGGATGGCAGGCCTGCCTAGTCTTTCTTTCTTTCTTATCCTTTTTAAAAAATTTTTATTTATTTATGTATTTATTAGATATAAGTACACTGTAGCTGTCTTCAGACACTCCAGAAGAGGGTGTCAGATTCTGATGAATCTAAATCCCTGTTCTGGTCTGCATATGATGTACATAAACACAGCCTCACATACACTTCTAAAAATTTAAAGATGGGTAGGGCCACTGATAGGGCTCAACAATTAACAGCATTGTCTCCTCTTCCAGAGAACCTGGGTTCAACTACGAGCAACTATATGGTAGCACATCTCCAGTTCCAGGGGATCAAACAGACAGACAGACAGACAGAGATAAGGATGGCAGGCCTGCCTGGTCTTACTTTCTTTCTTATCCTTTTTAAAAAATGTTTATTTATTTATTTAATTACTTATGTATTTATTATATATAAGTACACTGTAGCTGTCTTCAGTCACTCCAGTAGAGGGTGTCAGATTCTGGAGAATCTAAATCCTCTTATAATCTGAATATGATGTACATAAACACAGCCTCACATATACTTCTAAATATTTAAAGAAGTGTGGGGCCACTGAAAGGGCTCAACAATTAACAGCATTGTCTCCTCTTCCAGAGAACCTTGGATCAACTACCAGCAACTATATGGTGGCCCATCTCTAGTTCCCGGGGATCAGATAGACAGACAGACAGACAGACAGAGATATGGATGGCAGGCCTGCCTGGTCTATCTTTCTTACTTATCCTTTTTAAAAAATGTTTATTTATTTATTTTTTTTATCTATTTATTTATTAGATATAAGTACACTGTAGCTGTCTTCAGACACTCCAGAAGACGGTGTCAGATTCTGGAGATTATAAATACCTCTTATGGTCTGCATATGATGTACATAAACACAGCCTCACATATACTTCTAAATATTTAAAGATGGGTGGCTCCACTGAAAGGGCTCAACAATTAACAGCATTGTCTCCTCTTCTGGAGAACCTGGGATCAACTACCAGCAACTATTCGTGGCCCATCTCCAGTTCCCAGGGATCAGATATACAGACAGAGAGACAGACAGAGATATGGATGGCAGGCCTGCCTGGTCTTTCTTTATTTCATATACTTTTTAAAAAATGTTTATTTATTTATTAATTTATTTATTTATGTATTTATTAGATATAAGTACACTGTAGCCGTCTTCAGACACACCAGAAGAGGGTGTCAGATTCTAGAGAATCTAAATCCCTCTTATGGTCTGCATATGATGTACATAAACACAGCCTCACATATACTTCTAAAAATTAAAAATGGGTGGGGCCACTAAAAGGACACAACAATTAACAGCATTGTATCCTCTTCCAGAGAACCTGGGATCAACCTCCAGCACCTACAAGGTGGCCCATCTCCAGTTCCAGGGGATCAGACAGACAGACAGACAGAGATAAGGATGGCAGGCCTGCCTGGTCTTTCTTTCTTTCTTATCCTTTTAAAAAATATTTATTTATTTATTTATTTAATATTTATTTATGTATTTATTAGATATAAGTACACTGTAGCTGTTCAGACACTCCAGAAGAGGGTGTCAGATTCTGGAGAATCTAAATCCCTCTTATGGTCTTCATATGATGTACATAAACACAGCCTAACATATACTTCTAAAAATTAAAAGATGTGTGGGGCCACTGAGAGGGCTCAACAATTAACAGCATTGTCTCCTCTTATAGAGAAACTGGGATCAACTACCAGCAACTATATGGTGGTCGTTCTCCAGTTCCAGGGGATCTGACAGACAGACAGACAGACAGACAGACAGTGAAAAGGATGGCAAGCCTGCCTGGTCTTTCTTTCTTTCTTATCCTTTTTTTAAAAAAATGTTTGTTTATTTATTTATTTATTTATTTATTAGATATAAGTACACTGTAGCTGTTCAGACACTCCAGAAGAGGGTGTCAGATTCTGGAGAATCTAAATCCTTCTTATGGTCTGCATATGATGTACATAAACACAGCCTCACATATACTTCTAAAAATTTAAAGAAGGGTGGGGCCACCCAAAAAGCTCAACAATTAACAGCATTGTCTCCTCTTCCAGAGTACCTGGGATCAACTACCAGCAACTATATGGTGGCCCATCTCCAGTTCCAGGGGATCAGACAGACAGACATACAGACAGTGATAAGGATGGCAGGCCTGCCTGGTCTTTCTTTCTTTCTTATACTTTTTAAAAAAATGTTTATTTATATATTTATTTATGTATTTATTAGATATAAGTACACTGTAGCTGTCTTCAGACACTCCAGAACAGGGTGTCAGATTCTGGAGAATCTAAATCCCTCTTATGGTCTGCATATGATGTACATAAACACAGCCTCATATATACTTCTAAAAATTTAAAGATGTGTGGGGCCACTGAGAGGGCTCAACAATTAACAGCATTGTCTCCTCTTTCAGAGAACCTGGGATAAACTCCAGCACCTTATGGTGGCCCATCTCCAGTTCCATTGGATCAGACAGACAGACAGACAGAGAGACAGAGATAAGGATGGCAGGCCTGCCTGGTCTTTCTTTATTTCTTATTCTTTTTTAAAAAGTTTATTTATTTATTTATTTATTTATTTATTTATTTATTTATTTATTAGATATAAGTACACTGTAGCCGTCTTCAGACACTCCAGAAGAGGGTGACAGATTCTAGAGAATCTAAATCCCTCTTATGGTCTGAATATGATGTACATAAACACAGCATCACATATACTTCTAAAAATTAAAAATGGGTGGGGCCACTGAAAGGGCTCAACAATTAAGATCATTGTCTCCTCTTCCAGAGAACCTGGGATCAACTACCACCAACTATATGGTGGCCCATCTCCAGTTCCAGGGGATCAGACAGACAGACAGACAGACAGAAAGACAGAGATAAGGATGGCAGGCCTGCCTGGTCTTTCTTTCTTATCCTTTTTAAAAAAATGTTTATTTATTTATTAATTTATGTATTTATGTATTTATGAGATATAAGTACACTGTAGCTGTCTTCAGACACTCCAGAAGAGGGTGTCAGATTCTGGAGAATCTAAATCCCTCTTATTGTCTGCATATGATGTACATAAACACAGCCTCACATATACTTCTAAATATTTAAAGATGGGTAGGGCCACTGATTTGGCTCAACAATTAACAGCATTGTCTCCTCTTCCAGAGAACCTGGGATCAACTAACAGCAACTATATGGTGGCCCATCTCCAGTTCCAAGGGATCAGACAGACTGACAGACAGACAGACTGACAGAGATAAGGATGGCAGGTTTGCCTGGTCTTTCTTTCTTTCTTATCCTTTTTAAAAAATGTTTATTTATTTATTTATTTATTTATTTATTTATTTATTTATATGTTTATTAGATATAAGTACACTGTAGCCGTCTTCAGACACTCCAGAAGAAGGTGTCAGATTCTGGAGAATCTAAATCCCTCTTATGGTCTTCATATGATTTACATAAACACAGCCTAACATATACTTCTAAAAATTAAAAGATGTGTGGGGCCACTGAGAGGGCTCAACAATTAACAGCATTGTCTCCTCTTATAGAGAACCTGGGATCAACTACCAGCAACTATATGGTGGTCCATCTCCAGTTCCAGGGGATCAGACAGACAGACAGACAGACAGACAGTGAAAAGGATGGCAGGCCTGCCTGGTCTTTCTTTCTTTCTTATCCTTTTTTTAAAAAAATATTTATTTATTTATTTATTTATTTATTTATTTATTTATTTATTTATTAGATATAAGTACACTGTAGCTGTTCAGACACTCCAGAAGAGGGTGTCAGATTCTGGAGAATCTAAATCCCTCTTATGGTCTGCATATGATGTACATAAACACAGCCTCACATATACTTCTAAAAATTTAAAGAAGGGTGGGGCCACCCTAAAAGCTCAACAATTAACAGCATTGTCTCCTCTTCCAGCGTACCTGGGATCAACTACCAGCAACTATATGGTGGCCCATCTCCAGTACCAGGGGATCAGACAGACAGACATACAGACAGTGATAAGGATGGCAGGCCTGCCTGGTCTTTCTTTCTTTCTTATCCTTTTTAAAAAAATGTTTATTTATATATTTATTTATGTATTTATTAGATATAAGTACACTGTAGCTGTCTTCAGACACTCCAGAAGAAGGTGTCAGATTCTAGAGAATCTAAATCCCTCTTATGGTCTGCATATGATGTACATAAACACAGCCTCACATATACTTCTAAAAATTTAAAGATGTGTGGGGCCACTGAGAGGGCTCAACAATTAACAGCATTGTCTCCTCTTTCAGAGAACCTGGGATAAACTACCAGCACCTTATGGTGGCCCATCTCCAGTTCCAGTGGATCAGACAGACAGACAGACAGAGAGACAGAGATAAGGATGGCAGGCCTGCCTGGTCTTACTTTATTTCTTATACTTTTTTTAAAAAGGTTATTTATTTATTTATTTATTTATTTATTTATTTATTTATTTATTTATTAGATATAAGTACACTGTAGCCGTCTTCAGACACTCCAGAAGAGGGTGACAGATTCTAGAGAATCTAAATCCCTCTTATGGTCTGAATATGATGTACATAAACACAGCCTCACATATACTTCTAAAAATTTAAAGAAGGGTGGGGCCACCCTAAAAGCTCAACAATTAACAGCATTGTCTCCTCTTCCAGAGCACCTGGGATCAACTACCACCAACTATATGGTGGCCCATCTCCAGTTCCAGGGGATCAGACAGACAGACAGACAGAAAGACAGAGATAAGGATGGCAGGCCTGCCTGGTCTTACTTTCTTTCTTATCCTTTTTAAAAAATGTTTATTTATTTATTAATTTATTTATTTATGTATTTATTAGATATAAGTACACTGTAGCCGTCTTCAGACACACCAGAAGAGGGTGTCAGATTCTAGAGAATCTAAATCCCTCTTATGGTCTGCATATGATGTACATAAACACAGCCTCACATATACTTCTAAAAATTAAAAATGGGTGGGGCCACTAAAAGGACACAACAATTAACAGCATTGTATCCTCTTCCAGAGAACCTGGGATCAACCTCCAGCACCTACAAGGTGGCCCATCTCCAGTTCCAGGGGATCAGACAGACAGACAGACAGAGATAAGGATGGCAGGCCTGCCTGGTCTTTCTTTCTTTCTTATCCTTTTAAAAAATATTTATTTATTTATTTATTTAATATTTATTTATGTATTTATTAGATATAAGTACACTGTAGCTGTTCAGACACTCCAGAAGAGGGTGTCAGATTCTGGAGAATCTAAATCCCTCTTATGGTCTTCATATGATGTACATAAACACAGCCTAACATATACTTCTAAAAATTAAAAGATGTGTGGGGCCACTGAGAGGGCTCAACAATTAACAGCATTGTCTCCTCTTATAGAGAAACTGGGATCAACTACCAGCAACTATATGGTGGTCGTTCTCCAGTTCCAGGGGATCTGACAGACAGACAGACAGACAGACAGACAGTGAAAAGGATGGCAGGCCTGCCTGGTCTTTCTTTCTTTCTTATCCTTTTTTTAAAAAAATGTTTGTTTATTTATTTATTTATTTATTTATTAGATATAAGTACACTGTAGCTGTTCAGACACTCCAGAAGAGGGTGTCAGATTCTGGAGAATCTAAATCCTTCTTATGGTCTGCATATGATGTACATAAACACAGCCTCACATATACTTCTAAAAATTTAAAGAAGGGTGGGGCCACCCAAAAAGCTCAACAATTAACAGCATTGTCTCCTCTTCCAGAGTACCTGGGATCAACTACCAGCAACTATATGGTGGCCCATCTCCAGTTCCAGGGGATCAGACAGACAGACATACAGACAGTGATAAGGATGGCAGGCCTGCCTGGTCTTTCTTTCTTTCTTATACTTTTTAAAAAAATGTTTATTTATATATTTATTTATGTATTTATTAGATATAAGTACACTGTAGCTGTCTTCAGACACTCCAGAACAGGGTGTCAGATTCTGGAGAATCTAAATCCCTCTTATGGTCTGCATATGATGTACATAAACACAGCCTCATATATACTTCTAAAAATTTAAAGATGTGTGGGGCTACTGAGAGGGCTCAACAATTAACAGCATTGTCTCCTCTTTCAGAGAACCTGGGATAAACTCCAGCACCTTATGGTGGCCCATCTCCAGTTCCATTGGATCAGACAGACAGACAGACAGAGAGACAGAGATAAGGATGGCAGGCCTGCCTGGTCTTTCTTTATTTCTTATTCTTTTTTAAAAAGTTTATTTATTTATTTATTTATTTATTTATTTATTTATTTATTTATTTATTTATTAGATATAAGTACACTGTAGCCGTCTTCAGACACTCCAGAAGAGGGTGACAGATTCTAGAGAATCTAAATCCCTCTTATGGTCTGAATATGATGTACATAAACACAGCATCACATATACTTCTAAAAATTAAAAATGGGTGGGGCCACTGAAAGGGCTCAACAATTAAGATCATTGTCTCCTCTTCCAGAGAACCTGGGATCAACTACCACCAACTATATGGTGGCCCATCTCCAGTTCCAGGGGATCAGACAGACAGACAGACAGACAGAAAGACAGAGATAAGGATGGCAGGCCTGCCTGGTCTTTCTTTCTTATCCTTTTTAAAAAAATGTTTATTTATTTATTTATTTATTTATGTATTTATGTATTTATGAGATATAAGTACACTGTAGCTGTCTTCAGACACTCCAGAAGAGGGTGTCAGATTCTGGAGAATCTAAATCCCTCTTATTGTCTGCATATGATGTACATAAACACAGCCTCACATATACTTCTAAATATTTAAAGATGGGTAGGGCCACTGATTTGGCTCAACAATTAACAGCATTGTCTCCTCTTCCAGAGAACCTGGGATCAACTAACAGCAACTATATGGTGGCCCATCTCCAGTTCCAAGGGATCAGACAGACTGACAGACAGACAGACTGACAGAGATAAGGATGGCAGGTTTGCCTGGTCTTTCTTTCTTTCTTATCCTTTTTAAAAAATGTTTATTTATTTATTTATTTATTTATTTATTTATTTATATGTTTATTAGATATAAGTACACTGTAGCCGTCTTCAGACACTCCAGAAGAAGGTGTCAGATTCTGGAGAATCTAAATCCCTCTTATGGTCTTCATATGATTTACATAAACACAGCCTAACATATACTTCTAAAAATTAAAAGATGTGTGGGGCCACTGAGAGGGCTCAACAATTAACAGCATTGTCTCCTCTTATAGAGAACCTGGGATCAACTACCAGCAACTATATGGTGGTCCATCTCCAGTTCCAGGGGATCAGACAGACAGACAGACAGACAGACAGTGAAAAGGATGGCAGGCCTGCCTGGTCTTTCTTTCTTTCTTATCCTTTTTTTAAAAAAATATTTATTTATTTATTTATTTATTTATTTATTTATTTATTTATTTATTTATTAGATATAAGTACACTGTAGCTGTTCAGACACTCCAGAAGAGGGTGTCAGATTCTGGAGAATCTAAATCCCTCTTATGGTCTGCATATGATGTACATAAACACAGCCTCACATATACTTCTAAAAATTTAAAGAAGGGTGGGGCCACCCTAAAAGCTCAACAATTAACAGCATTGTCTCCTCTTCCAGCGTACCTGGGATCAACTACCAGCAACTATATGGTGGCCCATCTCCAGTACCAGGGGATCAGACAGACAGACATACAGACAGTGATAAGGATGGCAGGCCTGCCTGGTCTTTCTTTCTTTCTTATCCTTTTTAAAAAAATGTTTATTTATATATTTATTTATGTATTTATTAGATATAAGTACACTGTAGCTGTCTTCAGACACTCCAGAAGAAGGTGTCAGATTCTAGAGAATCTAAATCCCTCTTATGGTCTGCATATGATGTACATAAACACAGCCTCACATATACTTCTAAAAATTTAAAGATGTGTGGGGCCACTGAGAGGGCTCAACAATTAACAGCATTGTCTCCTCTTTCAGAGAACCTGGGATAAACTACCAGCACCTTATGGTGGCCCATCTCCAGTTCCAGTGGATCAGACAGACAGACAGACAGAGAGACAGAGATAAGGATGGCAGGCCTGCCTGGTCTTACTTTATTTCTTATACTTTTTTTAAAAAGGTTATTTATTTATTTATTTATTTATTTATTTATTTATTTATTAGATATAAGTACACTGTAGCCGTCTTCAGACACTCCAGAAGAGGGTGACAGATTCTAGAGAATCTAAATCCCTCTTATGGTCTGAATATGATGTACATAAACACAGCCTCACATATACTTCTAAAAATTTAAAGAAGGGTGGGGCCACCCTAAAAGCTCAACAATTAACAGCATTGTCTCCTCTTCCAGAGCACCTGGGATCAACTACCACCAACTATATGGTGGCCCATCTCCAGTTCCAGGGGATCAGACAGACAGACAGACAGAAAGACAGAGATAAGGATGGCAGGCCTGCCTGGTCTTACTTTCTTTCTTATCCTTTTTAAAAAATGTTTATTTATTTATTTATTTATGTATTTATGTATTTATGAGATATAAGTACACTGTAGCTGTCTTCAGACACTCCAGAAGAGGGTGTCAGATTCTGGAGAATCTAAATCCCTCTTATGGTCTGCATATGATGTACATAAACACAGCCTCACATATACTTCTAAATATTTAAAGATGGGTAGGGCCACTGATTGGGCTCAACAATTAACAGCATTGTCTCCTCTTCCAGAGAACCTGGGATCAACTAACAGCAACTATATGGTGGCCCATCTCCAGTTCCAAGGGATCAGACAGACTGACAGACAGACAGACTGACAGAAATAAGGATGGCAGGTTTGCCTGGTCTTTCTTTCTTTCTTATCCTTTTTAAAAAATGTTTATTTATTTATTTATTTATATGTTTATTAGATATAAGTACACTGTAGCCATCTTCAGACACTCCAGAAGAAGGTGTCAGATTCTGGAGAATCTAAATCCCTCTTATGGTCTGCATATGATGTACATAAACAAAGCCTCACATTTACTTCTTAAAATTTAAAGGTGGGGGGGCACTGAAAGGGCTCAGCAATTAACAGCATTGTCTCCTCTTACAGAGAACCTGGGATCAACTACCTGCAACTATATGGTGGCCCATCTCCACTCCCAGGTGATCAGACAGACAGAAGACAGACAAGGATAAGGATGGCATGCCTGCCTGGTCTTTCTTTCTTTCTTATCCTTTTTAAAAAATTTTTATTTATTTATGTATTTATTAGATATAAGTACACTGTAGCTGTCTTCAGACACTCCAGAAGAGGGTGTCAGATTCTGATGAATCTAAATCCCTGTTCTGGTCTGCATATGATGTACATAAACACAGCCTCACATACACTTCTAAAAATTTAAAGATGTGTGGGGCCACTGAGAGGGCTCAACAATTAACAGCATTGTCTCCTCTTTCAGAGAACCTGGGATAAACTACCAGCACCTTATGGTGGCCCATCTCCAGTTCCAGTGGATCAGACAGACAGACAGACAGAGAGACAGAGATAAGGATGGCAGGCCTGCCTGGTCTTTCTTTATTTCTTATACTTTTTTTAAAAAGGTTATTTATTTATTTATTTATTTATTTATTTATTTATTTATTTATTAGATATAAGTACACTGTAGCCGTCTTCAGACACTCCAGAAGAGGGTGACAGATTCTAGAGAATCTAAATCCCTCTTATGGTCTGAATATAATGTACATAAACACAGCATCACATATACTTCTAAAAATTAAAAATAGGTGGGGCCACTGAAAGGGCTCAACAATTAAGAGCATTGTCTCCTCTTCCAGAGCACCTGGGATCAACTACCACCAACTATATGGTGGCCCATCTCCAGTTCCAGGGGATCAGACCGACAGACAGACAGAAAGACAGAGATAAGGATGGCAGGCCTGCCTGGTCTTACTTTCTTTCTTATCCTTTTTAAAAAATGTTTATTTATTTATTTATTTATGTATTTATGTATTTATGAGATATAAGTACACTGTAGCTGTCTTCAGACACTCCAGAAGAGAGTGTCAGATTCTGGAGAATCTAAATCCCTCTTATGGTCTGCATATGATGTACATAAACACAGCCTCACATATACTTCTAAATATTTAAAGATGGGTAGGGCCACTAATTGGGCTCAACAATTAACAGCATTGTCTCCTCTTCCAGAGAACCTGGGATCAACTAACAGCAACTATATGGTGGCCCATCTCCAGTTCCAAGGGATCAGACAGACTGACAGACAGACAGACTGACAGAGATAAGGATGGCAGGTTTGCCTGGTCTTTCTTTCTTTCTTATCCTTTTTAAAAAATGTTTATTTATTTATTTATTTATATGTTTATTAGATATAAGTACACTGTAGCCATCTTCAGACACTCCAGAAGAAGGTGTCAGATTCTGGAGAATCTAAATCCCTCTTATGGTCTGCATATGATGTACATAAACAAAGCCTCACATTTACTTCTTAAAATTTAAAGGTGGGGGGGCACTGAAAGGGTTCAGCAATTAACAGCATTGTCTCCTCTTACAGAGAACCTGGGATCAACTACCTGCAACTATATGGTGGCCCATCTCCACTCCCAGGTGATCAGACAGACAGAAGACAGACAAGGATAAGGATGGCAGGCCTGCCTGGTCTTTCTTTCTTCCTTATCCTTTTTAAAAAATTTTTATTTATTTATGTATTTATCAGATATAAGTACACTGTAGCTGTCTTCAGACACTCCAGAAGAGGGTGTCAGATTCTGATGAATCTAAATCCCTGTTCTGGTCTGCATATGATGTACATAAACACAGCCTCACATACACTTCTAAAAATTTAAAGATGGGTAGGGCCACTGATAGGGCTCAACAATTAACAGCATTGTCTCCTCTTCCAGAGAACCTGGGTTCAACTACGAGCAACTATATGGTAGCACATCTCCAGTTCCAGGGGATCAGACAGACAGACAGACAGACAGACAGAGATAAGGATGGCAGGCCTGCCTGGTCTTACTTTCTTTTATATCCTTTTTAAAAAATGTTTATTTATTTATTTATTTATTTATTTATGAATTTATTATATATAAATACACTGTAGCTGTCTTCAGACACTCCAGTAGAGGGTGTCAGATTCTGGAGAATCTAAATCCTCTTATAATCTGAATATGATGTACATAAACACAGCCTCACATATACTTCTAAATATTTAAAGATGTGTGGGGCCACTGAAAGGGCTCAACAATTAAGAACATTGTCTCCTCTTCCAGAGAACCTTGGATCAACTACCAGCAACTATATGGTGGCCCATCTCCAGTTCCAGGGGATCAGACAGACAGACAGACAGACAGACAGAGATAAGGATGGCAGGCCTGCCTGGTCTTACTTTCTTTCTTATCCTTTTTTAAAAATATTTATTTATCTATTTATTTATTTATTTATTTATTTATTTATTTATTTATTATATATAAGTACACTGTAGCTGTCTTCAGACACTCCAGTAGAGGGTGTCAGATTCTGGAGAATCTAAATCCCTTATAATCTGAATATGATGTACATAAACACAGCCTCACATATACTTCTAAATATTTAAAGAAGTGTGGGGGAACTGAAAGGGCTCAACAATTAAGAGCATTGTCTCCTCTTCCAGAGAACCTTGGATCAACTACCAGCCACTATATGGTGGCCCATCTCCAGTTCCCGGGGATCAGATAGACAGACAGACAGACAGGCAGAGATATGGATGGCAGGCCTTCCTTGTCTTTCTTTTTTCCTTTCCTTTTAAAAAAATGTTTATTTATTTATTTATTTATTTATTTATTTATTTATTTATTTATGTATTTAGTAGATATAAGTACACTGTAGCTGTTCAGACACTCCAGAAGAGGGTGTCAGATTCTGGAGAATCTAAATCCCACTTATGGTCTGCATATGATGTACATAAACACAGCCTCACATATACTTCTAAAAATTTAAAGATATGCGGGGCCAATGAGAGGGCTCAACAATTAACAGCATTGTCTCCTCTTTCAGAGAACCTGGGATAAACTACCAGCACCTTATGGTGGCCCATCTCCCGTTCCAGTGGGTCAGACAGACAGACAGACAGACAGAGATAAGGATGGCAGGCCTGCCTGGTTTTTCTTTATTTCTTATACTTTTAAAAAAATGTTATTTATTTATTTATTTATTTATTTATTTATTTATTTATGTATTAGATATAAGTACACTGTAGCCGTCTTCAGACACTCCAGAAGAGGGTGTCAGATTCTGGAGAATCTAAATCCCTCTTATGTTCTGAATATGATGTACATAAACACAGCCTCACATATACTTCTAAAAATTAAAAATGGGTGGGGCCACTGAAAGGGCTCAACAATTAACAGCATTGTCTCCTCTTCCAGAGAACCTGGGATCAACTACCAGCTCTTACAAGGTGGCCCATCTCCAGTTCCAGTGATCAGACCGACAGACAGACAGACAGAGATAATGATGGCAGGCCTGCCTGGTCTTTCTTTCTTTCTTATTCTTTTTAAAAAATATTTATTTATTTATTTATTTATTTATTTATTTATTTATGTATTTCTTAGATATAAGTACACTGTAGCTTTCTTTAGACACTCCAGAGGAGGGTGTCAGATTCTGGAGAATGTAAATCCCTCTTATGGTCTGCATATGATGTACATAAACACAGCCTCACATATACTGAGCTGAGTTGTCACAGGCCAACTGCTGGAATTTCTGAGTACCACCTAGAGAGAGAAAAGCTATGCTGTGGTTGCTTAATTTATGTATTTTATTATTTCTATTTGTTGTTTTGTTTTGTTTTATTTGTTTTTAGAGAAGTCCTCAGTCTGTAGCTCTGGCTGACCCAGGACTGCCTACTTGTGTTAATTAGGGTTTCACAGCTGAGAACAGACACCAAGAGCAAGGTAAGGCTTAGAAAACCCTACATTCAGTGGTGGCTCAAGCTCTTAATGAGAGCACTTTGTAGGCAGAGGCAGTCAGTTTCTGAGTTCGAGGCCACCCTGGTGAAAGACAGGGCTAGGGTAGGGGCTAGGGTGAGGAAAGAAAGGAAAGGAAAGAAAGAAAAAGTTTTTATAAAAGTTTTATAAAAAGTGTTAAAGTTTTTAAAAATTAAAAAAAAAATACCAGATCACCATCACACAGCATTGGCTGTCTTCAGGTGTATCCTTTCAGCCTCCAAAACAAAAAACAATGGCTGGCTGTCTTCAGGTGTATCCTATTCTCGAGTCTTATTTCCAACCTTAGAGCTGGGCTGAGCTGCCTCATTATGTAATTGCAAACCTTCCTTGGTTTGTCTTTTCCATTTCTAAGACTAACAGGCCTTTTTCTATTTATTGAATATGCTCATGACTGTCCTTTAGATATAGTAAATATAACTGTTGCTTATAAAACTTGTTTTCTAGGAATTTTTAAAGGGCAATGGCAGAGTTTATTTATAAAAAAAAATATTTTGCATTTATTTATTTGTGTGAGTGATGAAGCTCAGGTCTTCAAACTCGTCAGGAGGTATGATTACCTCCCCTCTCTCTCAACCCCTCTCTCTCCTCTCTCAATGATTGTGTAAGAATGTTTTGCATGTGTATGCTGTGCCCACAGACTCCAGAACAGAGTATTAGATCCCCTGGAACTGGAGATGGGCCACCATATATAATACTGGTAATTGAGCCCAGGTTCTCTGGAAGAGGAGACAATGCTCTTAATTGTTGAGCCCTCTCTGTAGCCACATCTTTCTTTCTTTTTTTTTTTTTTTGAGTTTATGTGAGGCTGTGTTTATATACATCATATGCAGACAATAAGAATGATTTAGATTCTTCAGAATCTGACACCCTCTTCTGGACTGTCTGAAGATAGCTACAGCATACTTAAATATAATAAATAAATAAATCTTTAAAAAGAAAAGGAAAAGTAAAAAAGAAAGATCAGGCCTGCCATATGCATGTTCATAGAGGAAAATGGAAGAGACCCCAATCTAACCTCAGCAGGGTGCTTCCTTCTGGATGGTAGCTCACAGTTTCATCCCAGCAAGACAGGCAAATCACTGAGTTCAAGGACAGTAAGGTTCAGGACAGCCAAGGTTAGGAAGGAAAAGGGTCTATGTTGAGAATACAAACCGACAAAACAACAACTAGGAAAAAGAAGTGACAGTGTAACTTGGGGTAGGGTACCAACAAGAGAAAGCTTTCTGTTACCACTTACAAACACCAGTAGCCTTGCACCCTTCTGCCCAGGTCCCTGCCTTCCTTTCTAGGCATTCTAAGGATGCCAGGGAGTGGGGGAATCCAGATTAACTTTTTAAAAACAAAGACTTGGTCTTTGATGTCTATAGGAAGCCCTTCTCAGTGCCTTTAACTACCACTGAACTTTCAGGGCTGTGACTCAACTGTAACAAGGAACAGGGCTAAGAACCTGCAGCCTTTGAAAACAACTATTTTTTTAAAGTGGGGGACCCAAATCAGCAGTAGAACCCCTCAGGTTCTGCCATAATACTTGTTAGGGAAAGAGCCTCAATGTCCGGAGCTGAGGTCTCATGGGTGAACTGCTTCAAGCTCTGAGTATCATTGAAAGAAAGAAAAGATATCATGTGGTTGCTTAATTTATTTATTTTATTATTTCTATTTTTTGTTTTCTTTTGTTTTGTTTTAGAAAAGGCCTCAGTCTGTAGCTATGGCTGACCTAGGACAGACTACATGTGTTAATTAGGGTTTCACAGCTGAGAAACAGACAATACCTATGTAAGACTTAGAAAACCCAACAGTCAGTGGTGGCTCGAGCTCTTAATGAGAGCACTCTGGAGGCAGAGGCAGTCAGTTTCTGAGATCGAGGCCAGCCTGGTTAAAGACAGGGATAGGCAGGGCTAGGCAAGGCAGGGCTGGGCTAGGCTAGGCTAGGCAAGGGGCTGGGCTAGTCAAGGCAAGGGACTAGGCTAGGCTACTCAAGGGGCTAGGCAAGACAGACAGACAGAGAGAAAGACAGACAAGGATGGCAGGCCTGCCTGGTTTTTCTTTCTTTCTTATCCCTTTTAAAAAATGTTTATTTATTTATTTATTTATTTATTTATTTATTTATTTATTTATGTATTTATTAGATATAAGTACACTGTAGCTGTCTTCAGACACTCCAGAAGAGGGTGTCAGATTCTGGAGAATCTATATCCCTCTTATTGTCTGCATATGATGTACATAAACACAGCCTCACATTTACTTCTAAAAATTTAAACATGTGTGGGGCCAATGAAAGGGATCAACAATTAACAGCATTGTCTTCTCATATAGAGAACCTGGGATCAACTACCAGCAACGATATGGTGGCCCATCTCCAGTTCCAGGGGATCAGACAGACAGACAGACATACAGACAGATAGAGTTAAGAATGGCAGGCCTACCTGGTCTTTCATTCTTTCTTATCCTTTTTAAAAAATGTTTATTAATTTAAGTATGTATTTATTAGATTTAAGTACACTGTAGCTGTCTTCAAACACTCCCGAAGAGGGTGTCAGATTCTGGAGAATCTATATCCCTGTTATGGTCTGCATATGATGTACATGAACACAGCCTCACATATACTTCTAAAAATTTAAAGATGGGTGGGGCCACTGAAAGGGCTCAACAATTAACAGCACTGACTCCTCTTCCAGAGAACCTGGGATCAACTACCAGCAATTATATGGTGGCCCATCTCCAGTTCCAGGGGATCAGACAGACAGACAGACAGACAAGGATGTCAGGCCTGCCTGGTCTCTCTTTCTTTATTATCCTTTTTAAAAAATGTTTATTTGTTTATTTATGAATTTATTAGATATAAGTACACTGTAGCTGTCTTCAGACACTCCAGAAGAGGGTGTCAGATTCTGGAGAATCTAAATCCCTCTTATGGTCTGCATATTCGGTACATAAACACAGCCTCGCATATACTTCTAAAAATTTAAAGATGGGTGGGGCCACTGAAAGGGCTCAACAATTAACAGCATTGTCTCCTCTTCCAGAGAACCTGGGATCATCTACAAGCAACTCTATGGTGGCCCATCTCCAGTTCCAGAGGATCAGACAGACAGACAGACAGACAGAGATAAGGATGGCAGGGCTGCCTGGACTTTCTTTCTTTCTTATCGTTTTTAAAAAATGTTTATTTCTTTATTTATGTATTTATTAGATATAAGTACCCTGTATCCGTCATAGACACTCCAAAAGACGGTGTCAGATTCTGGAGAATATAAATCCCTCTTTAAGGGTCTGAATATGATGTACATAAACACAGCATCACATTTACTTCTAGAAATTTAAAGATGGGTGGGGCCACTGAAAGGGCTGAACAATTAACAGCATTGTCTCCTCTTCAGAAGACCTGGGATCAACTACCAGCAACAAAATGGTGGCCCATCTCCAGTTCCAGGAGATCAGACAGACAGACAAACAGAGAGACAGACAGACAGACAAAGATAAGGATGGCAGCCCTGCCTGGTCTTTCTTTCTTTCTTATCCTTTTTAAAAAATGTTTATGTATTTATTTATTTATTTATTTATTTATTTATTTATTTATTTATTTATTAGATATAAGTACACTGTAGCTATCTTCAGATACTCCAAAAGAGGGTGTCAGATTCTGGAGAATCTAAATCCCTCTTATGGTCTGCATATGATGTACATAAACACAGCCTCACATATACTTCTAAAAATTTAAAGATGGGTGGGGCCACAGAAAGGGATCAACAATTAACAGCATTGTCTCCTCTTCCAGAGAACCTTGGATAAACTACCAGCAACTATATGGTGGCCCATCTCCAGTTCCAGGGTATCAGACAGACAGACAGACAGACAGAGATAAGAATGGAGGCCTGCCTGGTCTTTCTTTCTTTCTTATACTTTTAAAAAAAAATGTTTATTTATTTATTTATTTATGTATTACATATAAGTACACTGTAGCTGTCTTCAGACACTACAGAAGAGGGTGTCAGATACTGGAGAATCTAAATCCCTCGTATGGTCTGCATATGATGTACATAAACACAGCCTCACATATACTTCTAAAAATTTAAAGATGTGTGGGGCCACTGAAAGGGCTCAAAAATTAACAGCATTGTCTCCTCTAACAGAGAACCTGGGATCAACTACCAGCAACTATATGGTGGCCCATCTCCAGTTCCAGGGGATCGGCAGACAAAGAGACAGACAGACAAGGGTGGCAGTCCTCCCTGGTTTTTCTTTCTTTCTTATCCTTTTTAAAAAATATTTATTTATTTATTTATGTATTTATTAGATATAAGTACACTGTAGCTGTCTTCAGACACTCCAGAAGAGGGTGTCAGATTCTGGAGAATATAAATCCCTCTTATGGTCTGCATATGATGGACATAAACACAGATTCACATACACTTCTAAAAATTTAAGATGGGTGGGGCCACTGAAAGGGCTCAACAATTAACAGCATTGTCTCTTCATCCAGAAAACCTGGGATCAACTACCAGCAACTATATGGTGGCCCATCTCCAGTTCCAATGGATCAGACAGACAGACAGACTGACAGAGATAAGGATGGAGGCCTGCCTGGTCTTTCTTTCTTTCTTATACTTTTAAAAAATGTTTATTAATTTAAGTATGTATTTATTAGATATAAGTACACTTTAGCTGTCTTCAGACACTCTAGAAGAGGGTGTCATCTTCTGGGTAATCTAAATCCCTCTTCTGGTCTGCATATGATGTACATAAACACAGCCTCACATATACTTCTAAAAATTTAAAGAAGGGTGGGCCCACTGAAAGGGCTCAACAATTAACAGCATTGTCTCCTCTTCCAGAGATCCTTGGATCAACTACAAGCAACTATATGGTGGCCCATCTCAAGTTCCAGGGGATAAGACAGACAGACAGACAGACAGAGATAAGGATGGCAGGCTTGCCTGATTTTTCTTTCTTTCTTATCCTTTAAAAAATGTTTATTTATTTATTTATTCATTTATTTATTTATTTATTTATTTATTTATTTATTTATTAGATATAAGTACACTGTAGCTGTCTTCAGACTCTCCAGAAGAGGGTGTCAGATTCTGGAGAATCAATATCCCTCTTATGGTCTGCATATGATGTACATGAACACAGCGTCACATATACTTCTAAAAATTTAAAGATGGGTGGGGCCACTGAAAGGGCTCAACAATTAACAGCATTGTCTCCTCTTCCAGAGAACCTGGGATCAACTACCAGCAACTATATGGTGGCCCATCTCCAGTTCCAGGGGATCAGACAGACAGACAGACATACAGACAGATAGAGTTAAGGATGGCAGGCCTACCTGGTCTTTCATTATTTCTTATCCTTTTTAAAAAATGTTTATTAATTTAAGTATGTATTTATTAGGTATACGTACACTGTAGCTGTCTTCAAACACTCCCGAAGAGGGTGTCAGATTCTGGAGAATCTATATCCCTCTTATGGTCTGCATATGATGTACATGAACACAGACTCACATATACTTCTAAAAATTTATAGATGGGTGGGGCCACTGAAAGGGCTCAACAATTAACAGCACTGACTCCTCTTCCAGAGAACATGGGATCAACTACCAGCAATTATATGGTGGCCCATCTCTAGTTCCAGGGGAACAGACAGACAGACAGACAGACAAGGATGGGAGGCTTGCCTGGTCTCTCTTTCTTTATTATCCTTTTTGAAAAATGTTTATTTGTTTATTTATGAATTTATTAGATATAAGTACACTGTAGCTGTCTTCAGACACTCTAGAAGAGTGTGTCATCTTCTCGAGAATCTAAATCCCTCTTATGGTCTGCATATGATGTACATAAACACAGCCTCACATATACTTCTAAAAATTTAAAGATGGGTGGGCACACTGAAAGGACTCAACAATTAACAGCATTGTCTCTTCTTCCAGAGAACGTGGGATCAACTACCAGCAACTATATGGTGGCCCATCTCAAGTTCCAGGGGATAAGACAGACAGACAGACAGACAGAGATAAGGATGGCAGGCCTGCCTGATTTTTCTTTCTTTCTTATCATTTTTAAAAAATGTTTATTTAATTAATTAATTAATTAATTATTTATTTATTTATTTATTTATTTATTTATTTATTTATTAGATATAAGTACACTGTAGCTGTCTTCAGGCACTCCAGAAGAGGGTGTCAGATTCTGGAGAATCTATATTTCTCCTATGGTCTGCATATGATGTACATGAACACAGCCTCACATATACTTCTAAAAATTTAAAGATGGGTGGGGCCACTGAAAGGGCTCAACAATTAAAGGCATTGTCTCCTCTTCCAGAGAACCTGGAATCAACTACCATCAACTATATGGTGGCTCATCTCCAGTTCCAGGGTATCTGACAGATAGACAGACAGACAGACAGACAGACATGGTGGCAGGCCTGCCTGGTCTTTCTTTCTTTCTTATACTTTTAAAAAAATGTTTATTTATTTATTTATGTATTTATTAGATATAAGTACACTGAAGCTGTCTTCAGACACTCTAGAAGAGGGTGTCATATTCTGGAGAATCTAAATCCCTCTTATGGTCTGCATATGATGTACATAAACACAGCCTCACATATACTTCTAAAAATTTAAACATGTGTGGGGCCAATGAAAGGGATCAACAATTAACAGCATTGTCTCCTCTTATAAATAACCTGAGATCAACTACCAGCAACTATATGGTGGCCCATCTCTAGTTCCAGGGGATCAGACAGACAGACAGACATACAGACAGATAGAGTTAAGGATGGCAGGCCTACCTGGTCTTTCATTCTTTCTTATCCTTTTTAAAAAATGTTTATTAATTTAAGTATGTATTTATTAGATTTAAGTACACTGTAGCTGTCTTCAAACACTCCCGAAGAGGGTGTCAGATTCTGGAGAATCTACATCCTTCTTATGGTCTGCATATGATGTACATGAACACAGCCTCACATATACTTCTAAAAATTTAAAGATGCGTGGGGCCACTGAAAGGGCTCAACAATTAACAGCATTGTCCCCTCTTCAGAAGACCTGGGATCAACTATCAGCAACAAAATGGTGGCCCATCTCCAGTTCCAGGAGATCAGACAGACAGACAAACAGAGAGACAGACAGACAGACAAAGATAAGGATGGCAGCCCTGCCTGGTCTTTCTTTCTTTCTTATCCTTTTTAAAAAATGTTTATTTATTTATTTATTTATTTATTTATTTATTTATTTATTTATTTATTAGATATAAGTACACTATAGCTATCTTCAGACACTCCAGAAGAGGGTGTCAGATTCTGGAGAATCTAAATCCCTCTTATGGTCTGCATATTCGGTACATAAACACAGCCTCGCATATACTTCTAAAAATTTAAAGATGGGTGGGGCCACTGAAAGGGCTCAACAATTAACAGCATTGTCTCCTCTTCCAGAGAACCTGGGATCAACTACAAGCAACTCTATGGTGGCCCATCTCCAGTTCCAGAGGATCAGACAGACAGACAGACAGACAGAGATAAGGATGGCAGGCCTGCCTGGTCTTTCTTTCTTACTTATCGTTTTTAAAATATGTTTATTTCTTTATTTATGTATTTATTAGATATAAGTACACTGTATCTGTCATAGACACTCCAAAAGACGGTGTCAGATTCTGGAGAATATAAATCCCACTTTAATGGTGTAAATATGATGTACATAAACACAGCATCACATTTACTTCTAGAAATATAAAGATGGGTTGGGCCACTGAAAGGGCTGAACAATTAACAGCATTGTCTCCTCTTCAGAAGACCTGGGATCAACTACCAGCAACAAAATGGTGGCCCATCTCCAGTTCCAGGAGATCAGACAGACAGACAAACAGAGAGACAGACAGACAGACAAAGATAAGGATGGCAGCCCTGCCTGGTCTTTCTTTCTTTCTTATCCTTTTTAAAAAATGTTTGTTTATTTATTTATTTATTTATTTATTTATTTATTTATTTATTTATTTATTAGATATAAGTACACTGTAGCTATCTTCAGACACTCCAGAAGAAGGTGTCAGATTGTGGAGAATCTAAATCCCTCTTATGGTCTGATTATGATGTACATAAGCACAGCCTCACATATACTTCTAAAAATTTAAAGATGGGTTGGGCCACAGAAAGGGCTCAACAATTAACAGCATTGTCTCCTCTACCAGAGAACCTGGGATCAACTACCAGCAATTATATGGTGGCCCATCTCCAGTTCCAGGGGATCAGGCAGACAAAGAGACAGACAGACAAGGGTGGCAGGCCTCCCTGGTTTTTCTTTCTTTCTTATCCTTTTTAAAAAATGTTTATGTATTTATTTATGGATTTATTAGATAGAAGTACACTGTAGCTGTCTTCAGACACTCCAGAAGAGGGTGTCAGATTCTGGAGAATATAAATCCCTCTTATGGTCTGCATATGATGGACATAAACACAGATTCACATACACTTCTAAAAATTTAAGATGGGTGGGGCCACTGAAAGGACTCAACAATTAACAGCATTGTCTCTTCTTCCAGAGAACCTGGGATCAACTAACAGCAACTATATGGTGGCCCATCTCCAGTTCAAGGGGATCAGACAGACAGACAGACAGACAGAGATAAGGAGGGCAGGCCTGCCTGGTTTTTCTTTCTTTCTTATCCTTTTAAAATAATGTTTATATATTTATTTAATTATTTTTTTATTTATTTATTAGATATAAGTACACTGTAGTTGTCTTCAGACACTCTAGAAGAGGGTGTCAGATTCTGGAGAATCTAAATCCCTCTTATGGTCTGCATATGATGTACATAAACACAGCCTAACATATACTTCTAAAAATTTAAAGATAGGTGGAGCCACTGAAAGGGCTCAACAATTAACAGCATTGTCTCTTCTTCCAGAGAACCTGGGATCAACTAACAGCAACTATATGGTGGCCCATCTCCAGTTCCAAGGGATCAGACAGACAGACAGACAGACTGACAGAGATAAGGATGGAGGCCTGCCTGGTCTTTCTTTCTTTCTTATACTTTTAAAAAAAATGTTTATTTATTTATTTATTTATTTATTTATTTATTTATTTATTTATTAGATATAAGTACACTGTAGCTCTCTTCAGACACTCTAGAAGAGGTTGTCATCTTCTGGAGAATCTAAATCCCTCTTATGGTCTGCATATGATGTACATAAACACAGCCTCACATATACTTCTAAAAATTTAAAGATGGGTGGGGCCACTGAAAGGGCTCAACAACTAACAGCATTGTCTCCTCTTCCAGAGAACCTGGGATCAACTACCAGCAACTATATGGTGGCCCATCTCCAGTTCCAGGGTATCTGACAGATAGACAGTCAGACAGACAGACAGACAGACAAGGTGGCAGGCCTGCCTGGTCTTTCTTTCTTTCTTATTCTTTTTAAAAAATGTTTATTTATTTATTTATGTATTTATTAGATATAAGTACACTGTAGTTGTCTTCAGACACTCTAGAAGAGGGTGTCATATTCTGGAGAATCTAAATCCCTCTTATGGTCTGCATATGATGTACATAAACACAGCCTCACATATACTTCTAAAAATTTAAAGATGGGTGGGCCCACAGAAAGGGCTCAACAATTAACACCATTGTCTCCTCTTCCAGAGAACGTGGGATCAACTACCAGCAACTATATGGTGGCCCATCTCAAGTTGCAGGGGATCAGACATACAGACAGACAGACAGTGATAAGGATGGCAGGTCTGCCTGATTTTTCTTTCTTTCTTATCCTTTTAAAAAATGTTTATTTATTTATTTATTTATTTATTTATTTATTTATTTATGTACTTATTAGATATAAGTACACTCTAGCTGTCTTCAGACTCTCAAGAAGAGGGTGTCAGATTCTGGGGAATCTATATCCCTCTTATGGTCTGCATATGATGTACATAAACACAGCCTCACATATACTTCTAAAAATTTAAAGAAGGGTGGGGCCACTCTAAAAGCTCAACAATTAACAGCATTGTCTCCTCTTCCAGAGTACCTGGGATCAACTACCAGCAACTATATGGTGGCCCATCTCCAGTTCCAGGGGATCATACAGACAGACATACAGACAGTGATAAGGATGGCAGGCCTGCCTGTTCTTTCTTTCTTTCTTATCCTTTTTAAATAAATGTTTATTTATATATTTATTTATGGATTTATTAGATATAAGTACACTGTAGCTGTCTTCAGACACTCCAGAAGAGGGTGTCAAATTCTGGAATCTAAATCCCTCTTATGGTCTGCATATGATGTACATAAACACAGCCTCACATATACTTCTAAAAATTTAAAGATGTGTGGGGCCACTGAGAGGGCTCAACAATTAAGAGCATTGTCTCCTCTTTCAGAGAACCTGGGATAAAATATCAGCACCTTATGGTGGCCCATTTCCAGTTCCAGTGGATCAGACAGACAGACAGACAGAGAGACAGAGATAAGTATGGCAGGCCTTCCTGGTCTTTATTTCTTATACTTTTTAAAAAATGATTATTTTTTATTTATTTATTTATTTATTTATTTATTTATTTATTTATTTATTTATTTATTAGATATAAGTACACTGTACCCGTCTTCAGACACTCCAGAAGAGGGTGACAGATTCTAGAGAATCTAAATCCCTCTTATGGTCTGAATATGATGGACATAAACACAGATTCACATACACTTCTAAAAATTTAAGATGGGTGGGGCCACTGAAAGGACTCAACAATTAACAGCATTGTCTCTTCTTCCAGAGAACCTGGGATCAACTAACAGCAACTATATGGTGGCCCATCTCCAGTTCCAGGGGATCAGACAGACAGACAGACAGACAGACAGAGGTAAGGATGGCAGGCCTGCCTGGTCTTACTTTCTTTCTTATCCTTTTTAAAAAATGTGTATTTATTTATTTATTTACTTATGTATTTATTATATATAAGTACACTGTAGCTGTCTACAGTCACTCCAGTAGAGGGTGTCAGATTCTGGAGAATCTAAATCCTCTTATAATCTGAATATGATGTACATAAACACAGCCTCACATATACTTCTAAATATTTAAAGAAGTGTGGGGCCACTGAAAGGGCTCAACAATTAACGGCATTGTCTCCTCTTCCAGAGAACCTTGGATCAACTACCAGCAACTATATGTTGGCCCATCTCCAGTTCCAGGGGATCAGACAGACAGACAGACAGAGATAAGTATGGCAGGCCTGCCTGGTCTTACATTCTTTCTTATCCTTTTTCAAAAATGTTTATTTATATATTTATTTATTTATTTATTTATTTATTTATTTATTTATTTATTTATTTATTATAAGTACACTGTAGCTGTCTTCAGACACTCAAGTATAGGGTGTCAGATTCTGGAGAATCTAAATCCTCTTATAATCTGAATATGATGTACATAAACACAGCCTCACATATACTTCTAAATATTTAAAGAAGTGTGGGGCCACTGAAAGGGCTCAACAATTAACAGCATTGTCTCCTCTTCCAGAGAACCTTGGATCAACTACCAGCAACTATATGGTGTCCCATTTCCAGTTCACGGGGATCAGATAGACAGACAGACAGACAGACAGAGATATGGATGGCAGGCCTGCCTGGTCTTTCTTTCTTTCTTATCCTTTTTAAAAAAATGTTTATTTATATATTTATTTATGTATTTATTAGATATAAGTACACTGTAGCTGTCTTCAGACACTCCAGAAGAGGGTGTCAGATTCTGGAGAATCTAAATCCCTCTTATGGTCTGCATATGATGTACATAAACACAGACTAACATATACTTCTAAAAATTAAAAGATGTGTGGGGCCACTGAAAGGGCTCAAAAATTAACAGCATTGTCTCCTCTTATAGAGAACCTGGGATCAACTACCAGCAACTATATGGTGGTCCATCTCCAGTTCCAGGGGATCAGACAGACAGACACACAGACAGTGATAAGGGTGGCAGGCCTGCCTGGTCTTTCTTTCTTTCTTATCTTTTTTTAAAAAAATGTTTGTTTATTTATTTATTTATTTATTTATTAGATATAAGTACACTGTAGCTGTTCACACACTGCAGAAGAGGGTGTCAGATTCTGGAGAATCTACATCCCTCTTATGGTCTGCATATGATGTACATAAACACAGCCTCACATATACTTCTAAAAATTTAAAGAAGGGTGGGGCCACTCTAAAAGCTCAATAATTAACAGCATTGTCTCCTCTTCCAGAGTACCTGGGATCAACTACCAGCAACTATATGGTGGCCCATCTCCAGTTCCAGGGGAACAGACAGACAGACATACAGACAGTGATAAGGATGGCAGGCCTGCCTGGTCTTTCTTTCTTTCTTATCCTTTTTAAAAAAATGTTTATTTATATATTTATTTATGTATTTATTGGATATAAGTACACTGTAGCTGTCTTCAGACACTCCAGAAGAGGGTGTCAGATTCTGGAGAATCTAAATCCCTCTTATGGTCTGCATATGATGTACATAAACACAGCCTCACATATACTTCTAAAAATTTAAAGATGTGTGGGGCCACTGGGAGGGCTCAACAATTAACAGCATTGTCTCCTCTTTCAGAGAACCTGGGATAAACTACCAGCACTTTATGGTGGCCCATCTCCAGTTCCAGTGGATCAGACCGACAGACAGACAGAGAGACAGAGATAAGGATGGCAGGCCTGCCTGGTCTTTTTTTATTTCTTATTCGTTTTAAAAAATGTTTATTTATTTATTTATTCATTTATTTATGTATTTATTAGATATAAGTACACTGTAGCCGTCTTCAGACACTCCAGAAGAGGGTGACAGATTATAGAGAATCTAAATCCCTCTTATGGTCTGAATATGATGTACATAAACACAGCATCACATATACTTCTAAAAATTAAAAAACGGCGGGGCCACTGAAAGGGCTCAACAATTAACAGCATTGTCTCCTCTTCCAGAGAACCTGGGATCAACTACCAGCAACTATATGGTGGCCCATCTCCAGTTACAGGGGATCAGGCAGACAGACAGACAGACAGACAGAGATAAGGATGGCAGGCCTGCCTGGTCTTACTTTCTTTCTTATCCTTTTTAAAAAATGTTTATTTATTTATTTATTTATTTATGTATTTATGTATTTATGAGATATAAGTACACTGTAGATGTCTTCAGACACTCCAAAAGAGGGTGTCAGATTCTGGAGAATCTAAACCCTCTTATGGTCTGCATATGATGTACATAAACACAGCCTCACATATACTTCTAAATATTTAAAGATGGGTAGGGCCACATTGGGCTCAACAATTAACAGCATTGTCTCCTCTTCCAGAGAACCTGGGATCAACTAACAGCAACTATATGGTGGCCCATCTCCAGTTCCAAGGGATCAGACAGACTGACAGACAGACAGACTGACAGAGATAAGGATGGCATGTTTGCCTGGTCTTTCTTTCTTTCTTATCCTTTTTAAAAAATGTTTATTTATTTATTTATGTATTTATTATATATAAGTTCACTGTAGCTGTCTTCAGACACTCCAATATAGGGTGTCAGATTCTGGAGAATCTAAATCCTCTTATAATCTGAATATGATATACATAAACATAGCCTCACATATACTTCTAAATATTTAAAGAAGTATGGGGCCACTGAAAGGGCTCAACAATTAACAGCATTGTCTCCTCTTCCAGAGAACCTTGGATCAACTACCAGCAACTATATGGTGGCCCATCTCCAGTTCCCGGGGATCAGATAGACAGGCAGACAGACAGACAGTGATATGGATGGCAGGCCTGCCTGGTCTTTCTTTCTTTCTTATCCTTTTTAAAAAATGTTTATTTACTTATTTATTTATTTATCTATTTATTTATTAGATATAAGTACACTGTAGCTGTCTTCAGACACTCCAGAAGAGGGTGTCAGATTCTGGAGAATCTAAATCCCTCTTATGGTCTGCATATGATGTACATAAACACAGCCTCACATATACTTCTAAATATTTAAAGATGGGTGGCGCCACTGAAAGGGCTCAACAATTAACAGCATTGTCTCCTCTTCCAGAGTACCTGGGATCAACTACCAGCAACTATTCGTGGCCCATCTCCAGTTTCCAGGGATCAGATAGACAGACAGACAGACAGACAGAGATATGGATGGCAGGCCTGCCTGGTCTTTCTTTCTTTCTTATCTTTTTTAAAAAATGTTTATTTATTTATTTATTTATTTATTTATTTATTCATTTATTTATGTATTTAGTAGATATAAGTACACTGTAGCTGTTCAGGCACTCCAGAAGAGGGTGTCAGATTCTGGAAATCTAAATCCCTCTTATGGTCTGCATATGATGTACATAAACACAGCCTCACATATACTTCTAAAAATATAAAGAAGGGTGAGGCTACTCTAAAATCTCAACAATTAACAGCATTGTCTCCTCTTCCAGAGTACCTGGGATCAACTACCAGCAACTATATGGTGGCCCATCTCCAGTGCCAGGGGATCAGACAGACAGACATACAGACAGTGATAAGGATGTCAGGCCTGCCTGGTCTTTCTTTCTTTCTTATCCTTTTTAAAAAAATGTTTATTTATATATTTATTTATGTATTTATTCGATATAAGTACACTGTAGCTGTCTTCAGACACTCTAGAAGAGGTTGTCATCTTCTGGAGAATCTAAATCCCTCTTATGGTCTGCATAATATGTACATAAACACAGCCTCACATATACTTCTAAAAATTTAAAGATGGGTGGGGCCACTGAAAGGGCTCAACAACTAACAGCATTGTCTCCTCTTCCAGAGAACCTGGGATCAACTACCAGCAACTATATGGTGGACCATCTCCAGTTCCAGGGTATCTGACAGATAGGCAGACAGACAGACAGACAGACAGACAAGGTGGCAGGCCTGCCTGGTCTTTCTTTCTTTCTTATTCTTTTTAAAAAATGTTTATTTATTTATTTATGTATTTATTAGATATAAGTACACTGTAGTTGTCTTCAGACACTCTAGAAGAGGGTGTCATATTCTGGAGAATCTAAATCCATCTTATGGTCTGCATATGATGTACATAAACACAGCCTCACATATACTTCTAAAAATTTAAAGATGGGTGGGCCCACAGAAAGGGCTCAACAATTAACACCATTGTCTCCTCTTCCAGAGAACGTGGGATCAACTACCAGCAACTATATGGTGGCCCATCTCAAGTTGCAGGGGATCAGACAGACAGAGAGACAGACAGTGATAAGGATGGCATGCCTGCCTGATTTTTCTTTCTTTCTTATCCTTTTAAAAAATGTTTATTTATTTATTTATTTATTTATTTATTTATTTATATTTTATTTATTTATTTATTTATGTACTTATTAGATATAAGTACACTCTAGCTGTCTTCAGACTCTCCAGAAGAGGGTGTCAGATTCTGGGGAATCTATATCCCTCTTATGGTCTGCATATGATGTACATAAACACAGCCTCACATATACTTCTAAAAATTTAAAGATGGGTGGGGCCACTGAAAGGGCTCAACAATTAACAGCATTGTCTCCTCTTCCTGAGGACCTGGGATCAACTACCAGCAACTATATTGTGGCCCATCTCCAGTTCCAGGGGATCAGACAGACAGACAGACAGACAGTGATAAGGATGGCAGTCCTGCCTGGTCTTTCTTTCTTTCTTATCCTTTTTTTAAAAAAATGTTTGTTTATTTATTTATTTATTTATTTATTTATTTATTAGATATAAGTACACTGTAGCTGTTCAGACACTCCAGAAGAGGGTGTCAGATTCTGGAGAATCTAAATCCCTCTTATGGTCTGCATATGATGTACATAAACACAGCCTAACATATACTTCTAAAAATTAAAAGATGTGTGGGGCCACTGAAAGGGCTCAAAAATTAACAGCATTGTCTCCTCTTATAGAGAACCTGGGATCAACTACCAGCAACTATATGGTGGTCCATCTCCAGTTCCAGGGGATCAGACAGACAGACACACAGACAGTGATAAGGGTGGCAGGCCTGCCTGTTCTTTCTTTCTTTCTTATCTTTTTTTAAAAAAATGTTTGTTTATTTATTTATTTATTTATTTATTTATTTATTAGATATAAGTACACTGTAGCTGTTCACACACTGCAGAAGAGGGAGTCAGATTCTGGAGAATCTAAATCCCTCTTATGGTCTGCATATGATGTACATAAACACAGCCTCACATATACTTCTAAAAATTTAAAGATGGGTGGGGCCACTGAAAGGGCTCAACAATTAAAGGCATTGTCTCCTCTTCCAGAGAACCTGGAATCAACTACCATCAACTATATGGTGGCTCATCTCCAGTTCCAGGGTATCTGACAGATAGACAGACAGACAGACAGACAGACATGGTGGCAGGCCTGCCTGGTCTTTCTTTCTTTCTTATACTTTTAAAAAAATGTTTATTTATTTATTTATGTATTTATTAGATATAAGTACACTGAAGCTGTCTTCAGACACTCTAGAAGAGGGTGTCATATTCTGGAGAATCTAAATCCCTCTTATGGTCTGCATATGATGTACATAAACACAGCCTCACATATACTTCTAAAAATTTAAACATGTGTGGGGCCAATGAAAGGGATCAACAATTAACAGCATTGTCTCCTCTTATAAATAACCTGAGATCAACTACCAGCAACTATATGGTGGCCCATCTCTAGTTCCAGGGGATCAGACAGACAGACAGACATACAGACAGATAGAGTTAAGGATGGCAGGCCTACCTGGTCTTTCATTCTTTCTTATCCTTTTTAAAAAATGTTTATTAATTTAAGTATGTATTTATTAGATTTAAGTACACTGTAGCTGTCTTCAAACACTCCCGAAGAGGGTGTCAGATTCTGGAGAATCTACATCCTTCTTATGGTCTGCATATGATGTACATGAACACAGCCTCACATATACTTCTAAAAATTTAAAGATGCGTGGGGCCACTGAAAGGGCTCAACAATTAACAGCATTGTCCCCTCTTCAGAAGACCTGGGATCAACTATCAGCAACAAAATGGTGGCCCATCTCCAGTTCCAGGAGATCAGACAGACAGACAAACAGAGAGACAGACAGACAGACAAAGATAAGGATGGCAGCCCTGCCTGGTCTTTCTTTCTTTCTTATCCTTTTTAAAAAATGTTTATTTATTTATTTATTTATTTATTTATTTATTTATTTATTTATTTATTAGATATAAGTACACTATAGCTATCTTCAGACACTCCAGAAGAGGGTGTCAGATTCTGGAGAATCTAAATCCCTCTTATGGTCTGCATATTCGGTACATAAACACAGCCTCGCATATACTTCTAAAAATTTAAAGATGGGTGGGGCCACTGAAAGGGCTCAACAATTAACAGCATTGTCTCCTCTTCCAGAGAACCTGGGATCAACTACAAGCAACTCTATGGTGGCCCATCTCCAGTTCCAGAGGATCAGACAGACAGACAGACAGACAGAGATAAGGATGGCAGGCCTGCCTGGTCTTTCTTTCTTACTTATCGTTTTTAAAATATGTTTATTTCTTTATTTATGTATTTATTAGATATAAGTACACTGTATCTGTCATAGACACTCCAAAAGACGGTGTCAGATTCTGGAGAATATAAATCCCACTTTAATGGTGTAAATATGATGTACATAAACACAGCATCACATTTACTTCTAGAAATATAAAGATGGGTTGGGCCACTGAAAGGGCTGAACAATTAACAGCATTGTCTCCTCTTCAGAAGACCTGGGATCAACTACCAGCAACAAAATGGTGGCCCATCTCCAGTTCCAGGAGATCAGACAGACAGACAAACAGAGAGACAGACAGACAGACAAAGATAAGGATGGCAGCCCTGCCTGGTCTTTCTTTCTTTCTTATCCTTTTTAAAAAATGTTTGTTTATTTATTTATTTATTTATTTATTTATTTATTTATTTATTTATTTATTTATTAGATATAAGTACACTGTAGCTATCTTCAGACACTCCAGAAGAAGGTGTCAGATTGTGGAGAATCTAAATCCCTCTTATGGTCTGATTATGATGTACATAAGCACAGCCTCACATATACTTCTAAAAATTTAAAGATGGGTTGGGCCACAGAAAGGGCTCAACAATTAACAGCATTGTCTCCTCTACCAGAGAACCTGGGATCAACTACCAGCAATTATATGGTGGCCCATCTCCAGTTCCAGGGGATCAGGCAGACAAAGAGACAGACAGACAAGGGTGGCAGGCCTCCCTGGTTTTTCTTTCTTTCTTATCCTTTTTAAAAAATGTTTATGTATTTATTTATGGATTTATTAGATAGAAGTACACTGTAGCTGTCTTCAGACACTCCAGAAGAGGGTGTCAGATTCTGGAGAATATAAATCCCTCTTATGGTCTGCATATGATGGACATAAACACAGATTCACATACACTTCTAAAAATTTAAGATGGGTGGGGCCACTGAAAGGACTCAACAATTAACAGCATTGTCTCTTCTTCCAGAGAACCTGGGATCAACTAACAGCAACTATATGGTGGCCCATCTCCAGTTCAAGGGGATCAGACAGACAGACAGACAGACAGAGATAAGGAGGGCAGGCCTGCCTGGTTTTTCTTTCTTTCTTATCCTTTTAAAATAATGTTTATATATTTATTTAATTATTTTTTTATTTATTTATTAGATATAAGTACACTGTAGTTGTCTTCAGACACTCTAGAAGAGGGTGTCAGATTCTGGAGAATCTAAATCCCTCTTATGGTCTGCATATGATGTACATAAACACAGCCTAACATATACTTCTAAAAATTTAAAGATAGGTGGAGCCACTGAAAGGGCTCAACAATTAACAGCATTGTCTCTTCTTCCAGAGAACCTGGGATCAACTAACAGCAACTATATGGTGGCCCATCTCCAGTTCCAAGGGATCAGACAGACAGACAGACAGACTGACAGAGATAAGGATGGAGGCCTGCCTGGTCTTTCTTTCTTTCTTATACTTTTAAAAAAAATGTTTATTTATTTATTTATTTATTTATTTATTTATTTATTTATTAGATATAAGTACACTGTAGCTCTCTTCAGACACTCTAGAAGAGGTTGTCATCTTCTGGAGAATCTAAATCCCTCTTATGGTCTGCATATGATGTACATAAACACAGCCTCACATATACTTCTAAAAATTTAAAGATGGGTGGGGCCACTGAAAGGGCTCAACAACTAACAGCATTGTCTCCTCTTCCAGAGAACCTGGGATCAACTACCAGCAACTATATGGTGGCCCATCTCCAGTTCCAGGGTATCTGACAGATAGACAGTCAGACAGACAGACAGACAGACAAGGTGGCAGGCCTGCCTGGTCTTTCTTTCTTTCTTATTCTTTTTAAAAAATGTTTATTTATTTATTTATGTATTTATTAGAT
The DNA here is from genome assembly GCF_978045245.1 of Mus caroli. NCBI lineage: Eukaryota > Metazoa > Chordata > Mammalia > Rodentia > Muridae > Mus > Mus caroli. The sequence continues at coordinate 963,023 of NW_028227306.1, read as the reverse complement.
ATAAGTACACTGTAGTTGTCTTCAGACACTCTAGAAGAGGGTGTCATATTCTGGAGAATCTAAATCCCTCTTATGGTCTGCATATGATGTACATAAACACAGCCTCACATATACTTCTAAAAATTTAAAGATGGGTGGGCCCACAGAAAGGGCTCAACAATTAACACCATTGTCTCCTCTTCCAGAGAACGTGGGATCAACTACCAGCAACTATATGGTGGCCCATCTCAAGTTGCAGGGGATCAGACATACAGACAGACAGACAGTGATAAGGATGGCAGGTCTGCCTGATTTTTCTTTCTTTCTTATCCTTTTAAAAAATGTTTATTTATTTATTTATTTATTTATTTATTTATTTATTTATTTATGTACTTATTAGATATAAGTACACTCTAGCTGTCTTCAGACTCTCAAGAAGAGGGTGTCAGATTCTGGGGAATCTATATCCCTCTTATGGTCTGCATATGATGTACATAAACACAGCCTCACATATACTTCTAAAAATTTAAAGAAGGGTGGGGCCACTCTAAAAGCTCAACAATTAACAGCATTGTCTCCTCTTCCAGAGTACCTGGGATCAACTACCAGCAACTATATGGTGGCCCATCTCCAGTTCCAGGGGATCATACAGACAGACATACAGACAGTGATAAGGATGGCAGGCCTGCCTGTTCTTTCTTTCTTTCTTATCCTTTTTAAATAAATGTTTATTTATATATTTATTTATGGATTTATTAGATATAAGTACACTGTAGCTGTCTTCAGACACTCCAGAAGAGGGTGTCAAATTCTGGAATCTAAATCCCTCTTATGGTCTGCATATGATGTACATAAACACAGCCTCACATATACTTCTAAAAATTTAAAGATGTGTGGGGCCACTGAGAGGGCTCAACAATTAAGAGCATTGTCTCCTCTTTCAGAGAACCTGGGATAAAATATCAGCACCTTATGGTGGCCCATTTCCAGTTCCAGTGGATCAGACAGACAGACAGACAGAGAGACAGAGATAAGTATGGCAGGCCTTCCTGGTCTTTATTTCTTATACTTTTTAAAAAATGATTATTTTTTATTTATTTATTTATTTATTTATTTATTTATTTATTTATTTATTTATTTATTTATTAGATATAAGTACACTGTACCCGTCTTCAGACACTCCAGAAGAGGGTGACAGATTCTAGAGAATCTAAATCCCTCTTATGGTCTGAATATGATGGACATAAACACAGATTCACATACACTTCTAAAAATTTAAGATGGGTGGGGCCACTGAAAGGACTCAACAATTAACAGCATTGTCTCTTCTTCCAGAGAACCTGGGATCAACTAACAGCAACTATATGGTGGCCCATCTCCAGTTCCAGGGGATCAGACAGACAGACAGACAGACAGACAGAGGTAAGGATGGCAGGCCTGCCTGGTCTTACTTTCTTTCTTATCCTTTTTAAAAAATGTGTATTTATTTATTTATTTACTTATGTATTTATTATATATAAGTACACTGTAGCTGTCTACAGTCACTCCAGTAGAGGGTGTCAGATTCTGGAGAATCTAAATCCTCTTATAATCTGAATATGATGTACATAAACACAGCCTCACATATACTTCTAAATATTTAAAGAAGTGTGGGGCCACTGAAAGGGCTCAACAATTAACGGCATTGTCTCCTCTTCCAGAGAACCTTGGATCAACTACCAGCAACTATATGTTGGCCCATCTCCAGTTCCAGGGGATCAGACAGACAGACAGACAGAGATAAGTATGGCAGGCCTGCCTGGTCTTACATTCTTTCTTATCCTTTTTCAAAAATGTTTATTTATATATTTATTTATTTATTTATTTATTTATTTATTTATTTATTTATTTATTTATTTATTATAAGTACACTGTAGCTGTCTTCAGACACTCAAGTATAGGGTGTCAGATTCTGGAGAATCTAAATCCTCTTATAATCTGAATATGATGTACATAAACACAGCCTCACATATACTTCTAAATATTTAAAGAAGTGTGGGGCCACTGAAAGGGCTCAACAATTAACAACATTGTCTCCTCTTCCAGAGAACCTTGGATCAACTACCAGCAACTATATGGTGTCCCATTTCCAGTTCACGGGGATCAGATAGACAGACAGACAGACAGACAGAGATATGGATGGCAGGCCTGCCTGGTCTTTCTTTCTTTCTTATCCTTTTTAAAAAAATGTTTATTTATATATTTATTTATGTATTTATTAGATATAAGTACACTGTAGCTGTCTTCAGACACTCCAGAAGAGGGTGTCAGATTCTGGAGAATCTAAATCCCTCTTATGGTCTGCATATGATGTACATAAACACAGACTAACATATACTTCTAAAAATTAAAAGATGTGTGGGGCCACTGAAAGGGCTCAAAAATTAACAGCATTGTCTCCTCTTATAGAGAACCTGGGATCAACTACCAGCAACTATATGGTGGTCCATCTCCAGTTCCAGGGGATCAGACAGACAGACACACAGACAGTGATAAGGGTGGCAGGCCTGCCTGGTCTTTCTTTCTTTCTTATCTTTTTTTAAAAAAATGTTTGTTTATTTATTTATTTATTTATTTATTAGATATAAGTACACTGTAGCTGTTCACACACTGCAGAAGAGGGTGTCAGATTCTGGAGAATCTACATCCCTCTTATGGTCTGCATATGATGTACATAAACACAGCCTCACATATACTTCTAAAAATTTAAAGAAGGGTGGGGCCACTCTAAAAGCTCAATAATTAACAGCATTGTCTCCTCTTCCAGAGTACCTGGGATCAACTACCAGCAACTATATGGTGGCCCATCTCCAGTTCCAGGGGAACAGACAGACAGACATACAGACAGTGATAAGGATGGCAGGCCTGCCTGGTCTTTCTTTCTTTCTTATCCTTTTTAAAAAAATGTTTATTTATATATTTATTTATGTATTTATTGGATATAAGTACACTGTAGCTGTCTTCAGACACTCCAGAAGAGGGTGTCAGATTCTGGAGAATCTAAATCCCTCTTATGGTCTGCATATGATGTACATAAACACAGCCTCACATATACTTCTAAAAATTTAAAGATGTGTGGGGCCACTGGGAGGGCTCAACAATTAACAGCATTGTCTCCTCTTTCAGAGAACCTGGGATAAACTACCAGCACTTTATGGTGGCCCATCTCCAGTTCCAGTGGATCAGACCGACAGACAGACAGAGAGACAGAGATAAGGATGGCAGGCCTGCCTGGTCTTTTTTTATTTCTTATTCGTTTTAAAAAATGTTTATTTATTTATTTATTCATTTATTTATGTATTTATTAGATATAAGTACACTGTAGCCGTCTTCAGACACTCCAGAAGAGGGTGACAGATTATAGAGAATCTAAATCCCTCTTATGGTCTGAATATGATGTACATAAACACAGCATCACATATACTTCTAAAAATTAAAAAACGGCGGGGCCACTGAAAGGGCTCAACAATTAACAGCATTGTCTCCTCTTCCAGAGAACCTGGGATCAACTACCAGCAACTATATGGTGGCCCATCTCCAGTTACAGGGGATCAGGCAGACAGACAGACAGACAGACAGAGATAAGGATGGCAGGCCTGCCTGGTCTTACTTTCTTTCTTATCCTTTTTAAAAAATGTTTATTTATTTATTTATTTATTTATGTATTTATGTATTTATGAGATATAAGTACACTGTAGATGTCTTCAGACACTCCAAAAGAGGGTGTCAGATTCTGGAGAATCTAAACCCTCTTATGGTCTGCATATGATGTACATAAACACAGCCTCACATATACTTCTAAATATTTAAAGATGGGTAGGGCCACATTGGGCTCAACAATTAACAGCATTGTCTCCTCTTCCAGAGAACCTGGGATCAACTAACAGCAACTATATGGTGGCCCATCTCCAGTTCCAAGGGATCAGACAGACTGACAGACAGACAGACTGACAGAGATAAGGATGGCATGTTTGCCTGGTCTTTCTTTCTTTCTTATCCTTTTTAAAAAATGTTTATTTATTTATTTATGTATTTATTATATATAAGTTCACTGTAGCTGTCTTCAGACACTCCAATATAGGGTGTCAGATTCTGGAGAATCTAAATCCTCTTATAATCTGAATATGATATACATAAACATAGCCTCACATATACTTCTAAATATTTAAAGAAGTATGGGGCCACTGAAAGGGCTCAACAATTAACAGCATTGTCTCCTCTTCCAGAGAACCTTGGATCAACTACCAGCAACTATATGGTGGCCCATCTCCAGTTCCCGGGGATCAGATAGACAGGCAGACAGACAGACAGTGATATGGATGGCAGGCCTGCCTGGTCTTTCTTTCTTTCTTATCCTTTTTAAAAAATGTTTATTTACTTATTTATTTATTTATCTATTTATTTATTAGATATAAGTACACTGTAGCTGTCTTCAGACACTCCAGAAGAGGGTGTCAGATTCTGGAGAATCTAAATCCCTCTTATGGTCTGCATATGATGTACATAAACACAGCCTCACATATACTTCTAAATATTTAAAGATGGGTGGCGCCACTGAAAGGGCTCAACAATTAACAGCATTGTCTCCTCTTCCAGAGTACCTGGGATCAACTACCAGCAACTATTCGTGGCCCATCTCCAGTTTCCAGGGATCAGATAGACAGACAGACAGACAGACAGAGATATGGATGGCAGGCCTGCCTGGTCTTTCTTTCTTTCTTATCTTTTTTAAAAAATGTTTATTTATTTATTTATTTATTTATTTATTTATTCATTTATTTATGTATTTAGTAGATATAAGTACACTGTAGCTGTTCAGGCACTCCAGAAGAGGGTGTCAGATTCTGGAAATCTAAATCCCTCTTATGGTCTGCATATGATGTACATAAACACAGCCTCACATATACTTCTAAAAATATAAAGAAGGGTGAGGCTACTCTAAAATCTCAACAATTAACAGCATTGTCTCCTCTTCCAGAGTACCTGGGATCAACTACCAGCAACTATATGGTGGCCCATCTCCAGTGCCAGGGGATCAGACAGACAGACATACAGACAGTGATAAGGATGTCAGGCCTGCCTGGTCTTTCTTTCTTTCTTATCCTTTTTAAAAAAATGTTTATTTATATATTTATTTATGTATTTATTCGATATAAGTACACTGTAGCTGTCTTCAGACACTCTAGAAGAGGTTGTCATCTTCTGGAGAATCTAAATCCCTCTTATGGTCTGCATAATATGTACATAAACACAGCCTCACATATACTTCTAAAAATTTAAAGATGGGTGGGGCCACTGAAAGGGCTCAACAACTAACAGCATTGTCTCCTCTTCCAGAGAACCTGGGATCAACTACCAGCAACTATATGGTGGACCATCTCCAGTTCCAGGGTATCTGACAGATAGGCAGACAGACAGACAGACAGACAGACAAGGTGGCAGGCCTGCCTGGTCTTTCTTTCTTTCTTATTCTTTTTAAAAAATGTTTATTTATTTATTTATGTATTTATTAGATATAAGTACACTGTAGTTGTCTTCAGACACTCTAGAAGAGGGTGTCATATTCTGGAGAATCTAAATCCATCTTATGGTCTGCATATGATGTACATAAACACAGCCTCACATATACTTCTAAAAATTTAAAGATGGGTGGGCCCACAGAAAGGGCTCAACAATTAACACCATTGTCTCCTCTTCCAGAGAACGTGGGATCAACTACCAGCAACTATATGGTGGCCCATCTCAAGTTGCAGGGGATCAGACAGACAGAGAGACAGACAGTGATAAGGATGGCATGCCTGCCTGATTTTTCTTTCTTTCTTATCCTTTTAAAAAATGTTTATTTATTTATTTATTTATTTATTTATTTATTTATATTTTATTTATTTATTTATTTATGTACTTATTAGATATAAGTACACTCTAGCTGTCTTCAGACTCTCCAGAAGAGGGTGTCAGATTCTGGGGAATCTATATCCCTCTTATGGTCTGCATATGATGTACATAAACACAGCCTCACATATACTTCTAAAAATTTAAAGATGGGTGGGGCCACTGAAAGGGCTCAACAATTAACAGCATTGTCTCCTCTTCCTGAGGACCTGGGATCAACTACCAGCAACTATATTGTGGCCCATCTCCAGTTCCAGGGGATCAGACAGACAGACAGACAGACAGTGATAAGGATGGCAGTCCTGCCTGGTCTTTCTTTCTTTCTTATCCTTTTTTTAAAAAAATGTTTGTTTATTTATTTATTTATTTATTTATTTATTTATTAGATATAAGTACACTGTAGCTGTTCAGACACTCCAGAAGAGGGTGTCAGATTCTGGAGAATCTAAATCCCTCTTATGGTCTGCATATGATGTACATAAACACAGCCTAACATATACTTCTAAAAATTAAAAGATGTGTGGGGCCACTGAAAGGGCTCAAAAATTAACAGCATTGTCTCCTCTTATAGAGAACCTGGGATCAACTACCAGCAACTATATGGTGGTCCATCTCCAGTTCCAGGGGATCAGACAGACAGACACACAGACAGTGATAAGGGTGGCAGGCCTGCCTGTTCTTTCTTTCTTTCTTATCTTTTTTTAAAAAAATGTTTGTTTATTTATTTATTTATTTATTTATTTATTTATTAGATATAAGTACACTGTAGCTGTTCACACACTGCAGAAGAGGGAGTCAGATTCTGGAGAATCTAAATCCCTCTTATGGTCTGCATATGATGTACATAAACACAGCCTCACATATACTTCTAAAAATTTAAAGAAGGGTGGGGCCACTCTAAAAGCTCAATAATTAACAGCATTGTCTCCTCTTCCAGAGTACCTGGGATCAACTACCAGCAACTATATGGTGGCCCATCTCCAGTTCCAGGGGAACAGACAGACAGACATACAGACAGTGATAAGGATGGCAGGCCTGCCTGGTCTTTCTTTCTTTCTTATCCTTTTTAAAAAAATGTTTATTTATATATTTATTTATGTATTTATTAGATATAAGTACACTGTAGCTGTCTTCAGACACTCCAGAAGAGGGTGTCAGATTCTGGAGAATCTAAATCCCTCTTATGGTCTGCATATGATGTACATAAACACAGCCTCACATATACTTCTAAAAATTTAAAGATGTGTGGGGCCACTGGGAGGGCTCAACAATTAACAGCATTGTCTCCTCTTTCAGAGAACCTGGGATAAACTACCAGCACCTTATGGTGGCCCATCTCCAGTTCCAGTGGATCAGACCGACAGACAGACAGAGAGACAGAGATAAGGATGGCAGGCCTGCCTGGTCTTTCTTTATTTCTTATTCGTTTTAAAAAATGTTTATTTATTTATTTATTCATTTATTTATGTATTTATTAGATATAAGTACACTGTAGCCGTCTTCAGACACTCCAGAAGAGGGTGACAGATTATAGAGAATCTAAATCCCTCTTATGGTCTGAATATGATGTACATAAACACAGCATCACATATACTTCTATAAATTAAAAAACGGTGGGGCCACTGAAAGGGCTCAACAATTAACAGCATTGTCTCCTCTTCCAGAGAACCTGGGATCAACTACGAGCAATTATATGGTGGCCCATCTCCAGTTCTAGGGGATCAAGCAGACAGACAGACAGACAGACAGAGATAAGGATGGCAGGCCTGCCTGGTCTTATTTTCTTTCTTATCCTTTTTAAAAAATGTTTATTTATTTATTTATTTATTTATTTATTAGACATAAGTACACTGTAGCTGTCTTCAGACACTCCAGAAGAGGGTGTCAGATTCTGGAGAATCTAAATCCCTCTTATGGTCTGCATATGATGTACATAAACACAGCCTCACATATACTTCTAAATATTTAAAGATGGGCAGGGCCACTGATAGGGCTCAACAATTAACAGCATTGTCTCCTCTTCCAGAACCCTGGGATCAACTACCAGCAACTTTATGGTAGCCCATCTCCAGTTCTAGAGGATCAGACAGACAGACAGACAGACAGACAGAGATAAGGATGGCAGGCCTGCCTGGTCTTACTTTCTTTCTTATCCTTTTTAAAAAATGTTTGTTTATTTATTTATTTATTTATTTATTTATTTATGTATTTATGTATTTATGAGATATAAGTACACTGTAGCTGTCTTCAGACACTCCAGAAGAGGGTGTCAGATTCTGGAGAATCTAAATCCCTCTTATGGTCTGCATATGATGTACATAAACACAGCCTCACATATACTTCTAAATATTTAAAGATGGGTAGGGCCACTGATAGGGCTCAACAATTAACAGCTTTGTCTCCTCTTCCAGAGAACTTGGGATCAACTAACAGCAACTATATGGTGGCCCATCTCCAGTTCCAAGGGATCAGACAGACTGACAGACAGACAGACTGACAGAGATAAGGATGGCAGGTTTGCCTGGTCTTTCTTTCTTTCTTATCGTTTTTAAAAAATGTTTATTTATTTATTTATGTATTTATTATATATAAGTTCACTGTAGCTGTCTTCAGACACTCCAATATAGGGTGTCAGATTCTGGAGAATCTAAATCCTCTTATAATCTGAATATGATATACATAAACACAGCCTCACATATACTTCTAAATATTTAAAGAAGTATGGGGCCACTGAAAGGGCTCAACAATTAACAGCATTGTCTCCTCTTCCAGAGAAACTTGGATCAACTACCAGCAACTATATGGTGTCCCATCTCCAGTTCCCGGGGATCAGATAGACAGGCAGACAGACAGACAGAGATAAGGATGGCAGACCTGCCTGGTCTATCTTTCTTTCTTATCCTTTTTAAAAAATGTTTGTTTATTTACTTATTTATTTATTTATCTATTTATTTATTAGATATAAGTACACTGTAGCGGTCTTCAGACACTCCAGAAGAGGGTGTCAGATTCTGGAGAATCTAAATCCCTCTTATGGTCTGCATATGATGTACATAAACACAGCCTCACATATACTTCTAAATATTTAAAGATGGGTGGCGCCACTGAAAGGGCTCAACAATTAATAGCATTGTCTCCTCTTCCAGAGAACCTGGGATCAACTACCAGCAACTATTCGTGGCCCATCTCCAGTTTCCAGGGATCAGATAGACAGACAGACAGACAGACAGAGATATGGATGGCAGGCCTGCCTGGTCTTTCTTTCTTTCTTATCCTTTTTAAAAAATGTTTATTTATTTATTTATTTATTTAATTATTTATTTATTTATTTATTTATTCATTTATTTATGTATTTAGTAGATATAAGTACACTGTAGCTGTTCAGACACTCCAGAAGAGGGTGTCAGATTCTGGAGAATCTAAATCCCTCTTATGGTCTGCATATGATGTACATAAACACAGCCTCACATATACTTCTAAAAATTTAAAGAAGGGTGGGGCTACTCTAAAAGCTCAACAATTAACAGCATTGTCTCCTCTTCCAGAGTACCTGAGATCAACTACCAGCAACTATATGGGGGCCCATCTCCAGTTCCAGGGGATCAGACAGACAGACATACAGTCAGTGATAAGGATGGCAGGCCTGCCTGGTCTTTCTTTCTTTCTTATCCATTTTAAAAAAATGTTTATTTATATATTTATTTATGTATTTATTAGATATAAGTACACTGTAGCTGTCTTCAGACACTCCAGAAGAGGGTGTCAGACTCTGGAGAATCTAAATCCCTCTTATGGTCTGCATATGATGTACATAAACACAGCCTCACATATACTAATAAAAATTTAACGATGGGTGGGGCCACTGAAAGCGCTCAACAATTAACAGCATTGTCTCCTCTTCCAGAGAACCTGGGATCAACTACCAGCACCTATATGGTGGCCCATCTCCAGTTCCAGGGGATCAGAACGACAGACAGACAGACAGACAGACAGAGATAAGGATGGCAAGCCTGCCTGGTCTTTCTTCCTTTCTTATCCTGTTTAAATAATGTGTATTTATTTATTTATTTATTTATTTATTTATTTATTAGATATAAGTACACTGTAGCTGTCTTCAGATACTCCAGAAGAGGGTGTCAGGTTCTGGAGAATCTAAATCCCTCTTATGGTCTGCATATGATGTACATAAACACAGCCTCACATATAGTTCTAAATATTTAAAGATGGGTAGGGCCACTGATAGGGCTCAACAATTAACAGCATTGTCTCCTCTTCCAGAGAACCTTGGATCAACTACCAGCAACTATATGGTGGCTCATCTCCAGTTCCAGGGGATCAGACAGACAGACAGACAGACAGACAGAGATAAGGATGGCAGGCCTGCCTGTTCTTACTTTCTTTCTTTTCCTTTTTCAAAAATGTTTATTTATTTATTTATTTATTTATGTATTTATTTATGTATTTATTATATATAAGTACACTGTAGCTGTCTTCAGACACTCCAGTATAGGGTGTCAGATTCTGGAGAATCTAAATCCTCTTATAATTTGAATATGATGTACATAAACACAGCCTCACATATACTTTTAAATATTTAAAGAAGTGTGGGGCCACTGAAAGGGCTCAACAATTAACAGCATTGTCTCCTCTTCCAGAGAACCTTGGATCAACTACCAGCAACTATATGGTGGCCCATCTCCAGTTCCCGGGGATCAGATAGACAGACAGACAGACAGACAGAGAAATGGATGGTAGGCCTTCCTGGTCTTTGTTTCTTTCTTATCCTTTTTAAAAAATGTTTATTTATTTATTTATTTATTTATCTATTTATTTATTAGATATAAGTACACTGTAGCTGTCTTCAGACACTCCAGAAGAGGGTGTCAGATTCTGGAGAATCTAAATCCCTCTTATGGTCTGCATATGATGTACATAAACACAGCCTCACATATACTTCTAAATATTTAAAGATGGGTGGCGCCACTGAAAGGACTCAACAATTAACAGCATTGTCTCCTCTTCCAGAGAACCTGGGATCAACTACCAGCAACAATTCGTGGCCCATCTCCAGTTCCCAGAGATCAGAAAGACAGACAGACAGACAGACAGAGGTGGAAAATAAGAAAATCACACTGTAGGACCCAGAATTATGAAAAAAATTGAAAAAATGTGGAAAATGAGAAAATCACATGCAGGGCCCAGAATATTTCGAGAAACACTGAAAAACGTGCAAATTAAAAATTCACACTGTTGGACACAGAATATGGCGAGAAACCATGAAAAAGTGGATAATTAAAATTCACACTGCAGGACACAGAATATGCCAAGAAACCCTGAAAACGTGGAAAATTAAAAATTAACACTGAAGGACCTGGAATATGGCAAGAAAACCTGAAAAACGTGGAAATGAGAAAAATCACAGTGTAGAACCCAGAATATGAAGAAAAAAGCTGTAAAACGTGAAAAATTAAAAATTCACACTGAAGAACCCAGAATATTGCGAGAAAATCTGAAAAACGTGGAAAATGAAAAATACACACTGTAGGACCCAGAACATGGCAAGAAACCCTGAAAGAGTAGAAAATTAAAAACTCACACTGAAGGACCCCAAATATGGCAAGAAACCCTGAAAAAAGTAGAAAATTTCAAACTGACACTGAAGAACCCCAATTATGGCGAGAAAACCTGAAAAAGGTGGAAAATGAGAAAATCACACTGTAGGACCCAGAATTACGAAAAAACTTGAAAATATCGAAAATGAGAAAATCACACTGTAGGACCCAGAATATGCCAAGAAACCCTGAAAACGTGAAAAATTAAAAATACAACGTTTAGGACCCAGAATACGGCGAGAAACCCTGAAAAAAGTAGAAAATTACAAACTCACACTGAAGGACCCGAAAAATGGTCTGAAAGGTTGAAAAAGGTGGAAAATGAGAAAATCACACTGTAGGAACCAGAATTACGAAAAAAAATTGAAAAACGTGGAAAATGAGAAAATCATACTGCAGGACCCAGAATATGCCTAGAAACCCTGAAAATCATGAAAATTAAAAATTCACACTGTCAGACACATAATATGGCGAGAAACCATGAAAGAAGTGGAAAATTAAAAATTCACACTGTATTACCCAGAATATGGCGAGACATACTGAAAAACGTGGAAAATTAAAAATTCACACTGAAGGACCTGGGATATGGCCAGGAAACCTGAAAAACGAGGAAAATTCAAAACTCACATGGTAGGAACCAGAATAAGGCAAGAAAACCTGAAAAACCTGGAAATGAGAAAATCAAACTGTAGGACCCAGAATATGACAAAAAAAAAACCTGAAAAAATTACAAAATTAAAAATTCACACTGAAAGACCCCGAATATGGTGAGAAAACCTGAAAAGGTGGAAAATGAGAATAATCACACTGTAGGACACAGAACGGCAAAAAAAAAAAAAAAAAAAAAACTTGAAAAATGTCGAAAACGAGAAAATCACACTGTAGGACCCAGAATATGACGAAAAAACCTGGAAAACGTGGAAAATTAAAAATGCACGTTGTAGGACCCAAAATATGCCGAGAAACCCTGAAAAACGTGAAAATTAAAAATTCACACTGAAGGACCTGGAATACAGTAAGGTAACCTGAAAAACGTGGAAATGAGAAAATCACAATTTAGGACCCAGAATATGACGAAAAAAACTGAAACACGTGGAAAATGAAAAATACACGCTGTAGGACACAGAATATGTTGAGAAACCCTGAAAAATTAGAAAATTAAAAACTCACACTGAAGGACCCCAAATATGGCGAGAGAACCTGAAAAAACTAGAAAATTAAAAATTCACACTGAAGGACTTGGAATATGGCGATAAAACCTGAAAAACCAGGAAAATTAAAAAATCACACTGAAGGACCCCAAATATAGTGAGAAAATCTGAAAAAGCTGGAAAATGAGAATAATCACACTGTAGGACCCAGAATTGTGAAAAAACTTGAAAAACGTCGAAAATGAGAAAATCACTCTGTAGGACACAGAATATGGCAAGAAACCCTGAGAAATGTGGAAAATTAAAAATACACTCTGTAGCACCCAGAATATGGCAAAAAACCCTCAAAAAAGTAGAAAATTAAAAACTCACACTGAAGGACCCCAAATATGGCGAGAAAAACAGAAAAAGGTGGAAAGTGAAAATAATCACACTGTATTACCCAGAATTACGAAAAAACATGAAAAAATTCGAAAATGAGAAAATCACACTGTAGGACCCAGAATATGGGGAGAAATCCTGAGAAACGTGGAAAATAAAAAATACACTCTGTAGCACCCAGAATATGGCAAGAAACCCTCAAAAAAGTAGAAAATTAAAAACTCACACTGAAGGACCCCGAATATGGCGAGAAAACATAAAAAAGGTAGAAAATGAGAATAAACACAATGTATTACCCAGAATTACAAAAACATGAAAAACATCGAAAATGAGAAAATCACACTTGTAGGACCCAGAAATATGAAAAAACTTGAAAAACGTGGAAAATGAGAAAATCACACTGCAGGAACCAGAATATGCTGAACAACCATGAAAAACCTGAAAATTAAAAATTCACACTGTTGGACACAGAATATGGTGAGAAACCATGAAAAGACTGGACAATTAAAAATTCACACTTTATTACCGAGATATGGAGAGAAATACTGAAAACCGTGGAAAAAAATTCACACTGAAGGACCTGGAATACGACAGGACCTGGAATACGGCAAGAGACCCTGAAATACATGGAAATGAGAAAATCACACAGTAGGACCCAGAATATGACGAAAAAACCTGAAAAAGGTAAAATATTAAAATATCACACGGAAGGACCCGGAATATGGCGAAAAACCTGAAAAACGAGGAAGATAAAAAACTAACACTGAAGGACACAGAATATGGCGAGAAAACCTGAAAAGAGTAGAAAATTAAAAATTCACACTGAAAGACCCCGAATATGATGAGAAAAACTGAAAAAGGTGGAAAATGAGAATAATCACACTGTAGGACCCAGATTATGACCAGAAACCATGAAAACGTGGAAAATTAAAAGTACATGCTGTAGGACCCAGAATATGGCGAGAAAACCTGAAAAGAGTAGAAAATTAAAAATTCACACTGAAAGACCCCGAATATGATGAGAAAAACTGAAAAAGGTGGAAAATGAGAATAATCACACTGCAGGACCCAGATTATGCCCAGAAACCCTGAAAACCTGGAAAATTAAAAATACATGCTGTATAACCCAGAAAATGCCAAGAAACCCTGAAAAAGGTTGAAAATTACAAACTCACACTGTAGGACCCCAAATATGGTGAGAAACCCTCCAAAAGGTGGAAAATGAGAAAATCCCACTGCAGCACCCATAATATGCCGAGATAATGTGAAAAACGTGAAAATTAAAAATTCACACTAACGGACCCAGAATATGGCGAGAAACTATTAATAAAAAAGTACAAAATTAAAAACTCACAGTGAAGGAGCCCAAACATGGCGAGAAAACCTGAAAAAGGTGGAAAATGAGAAAATCACACTGTAGGACCCAGAATTACGAAAAAAATTGAAAAAATGTGGAAAATGAGAAAATCACATTCAGGGCCCAGAATATTTCGAGAAACACTGAAAAACGTGAAAATTAAAAATTCACACTGTTGGACACAGAATATGGCGAGAAACCATGAAAAAAGTGGATAATTAAAATTCACACTGCAGGACACAGAATATGCCAAGAAACCCTGAAAACGTGGAAAATTAAAAATTAACACTGAAGGACCTGGAATATGGCAAGAAAACCTGAAAAACGTGGAAATGAGAAAAATCACAGTGTAGGACCCAGAATATGAAGAAAAAAGCTGTAAAACGTGAAAAATTAAAAATTCACACTGAAGAACCCAGAATATTGCGAGAAAATCTGAAAAACGTGGAAAATGAAAAATACACACTGTAGGACCCAGAACATGGCAAGAAACCCTGAAAGAGTAGAAAATTTAAAACTCACACTGAAGGACCCCAAATATGGCAAGAAACCCTGAAAAAAGTAGAAAATTACAAACTGACACTGAAGAACCCCAATTATGGCGAGAAAACCTGAAAAAGGTGGAAAATGAGAAAATCACACTGTAGGACCCAGAATTACGAAAAAACTTGAAAATATCGAAAATGAGAAAATCACACTGTAGGACCCAGAATATGCCAAGAAACCCTGAAAACGTGAAAAATTAAAAATACAACGTTTAGGACCCAGAATAC